>NC_041350.1:14588378-14888378 GCF_004354835.1 Perca flavescens
TCTTTTCGTGGTCAGAGGCCGGTTAATGCATGCTGTTACCGTTTCGAAATCAACAGGTGTTTATGCTGTGGTTTGATACTAAGCAGAGCCTCTGCCGGTTCCAACATAAGTCCTAATCAAATCCATTTCACAGGTCCCATAAAGTGCTTTTGACACTCCAAATACACAGCTCTGGGTTTATCCATTGGTCAAAGGTAGCCAGAGCTCCCAAAACAAACAGAGGTCTAAGGAGTGGGATCAGTGATGGCCAGGTGCCCAGGACACATTACGCTCGTCTCATACTGTAGGCCATACTGTAGGTGATAGTGCAAGATGTGAACTTGACTTACTACTGGCAACACTTTCTGCAATAAACAGCTTATCCAAGAAGGTTATTAGGAAATGAACACAAGGTGCCAACACACACTAATTAGCACTTTTCTCTCCCTTTCCATTTGGTAATTTTAAAGAGAGCGGGGCATGTTGCAGTATATAGGAACATAACGTCCGTCACCTTGATCATTTTGCAGTGAAGTTCATTTTCATTCCTGCTGGATATAATGAGTTTTACATTCACCGTTTTGGGAAGGTGGTAGTGTTTGGGAATATATAGTCAAGTTTCGCTTTTTTCATGCCCAGTTAAAAAAAGTTAAACAGAAACTTTTCTGTCATACTTTAATGCGCCACTTGCTCCAGACTACTTTTCTTAGCCACTACTACTAATGCAAATCAAGGCACATGCCATTTATGACTAGATGAAGCATAACTGCGACTGGGCAGCACTAGATCGTCCTTTTTGTGGCGCACCAGAAGGCCAGTGTGGCTCATTATCTCATCATAAACCAAATACTCTAGAAGAAATGAGATAAAGACATAACTGAACTAAATGATGACCTTTGGCACAATTACATTCTGAATCAAAATTCACTGACTCCTAAATTAGAGGACTGAAGCATGCAGTGAAATTTCAAGCCAATCACTGACTCAGTGTTGGGTCAGTAAAAAATGAGCACTAATGCTGAGGACAGCAGGGTATCTGATATATGGGATAGTAGAATGATGATGTCATCTGAACAAACAGAGACAGAGGTCTTTGGCCTCTTCCCAAAGAAACAGCATCTCCCACCCCCACCCCCCAACTCCCACGCCTTGACAATTTTTGCTTCCTCATCCTTAATCAAGTGGAAAAAAAGTTGTTTTTCAACTTCAGAACAGAGCTGCATCACATTATCTCATCTTCTGTAGTGAAGTAGAGAAATGAGGCTCTTCTCTGATACAAAAGCAGAATTTTTCTGTGTCAAACCATGGCAGCATAATGCAAACAAATTCGATACTGCCATTTAACTAGATAATAAAACACCCAAACTACTACATTTCCAAAGAAATTTCTGTTTTCCTCAATGAGACCTAGACACCTTAGCAGCTGGCTAGCACCTGCTGCCTTATGCTTCCTATTTCCTTAGTTTACCTACAAAGCTCTGGAGAGACTGACATCACGAACAATCCTCCGGGCAAAAGGGCAAAGAGGGGCGACTCCTGAGAGTTTTTTTTTTCATCAGGAAAAAATCATCATGTGTCATGAAAGAAGAGGATCCTAGAAACTGCAGGGTGAGAGTGTCTCAGGGTGCAGGGTGTGGTCGATAACGGCACTTTATTCAAACGTCTGTCTCCCCAGGCCTTCCTGAACAACTTTACTCCTAAATCCCACATTTAAAGCCCGTCTGTGTTTAAATTCATTGAGTGATAATATGAAAGTGAGATCAACTGGGCATCATTTTATTATCCAGGCTTTTATATGCAACTTAGCATGTTAATGAGAATGTTTTGCAGTTAAACTAAATTCTCTAATTAGAATGTGAACTAAGAACAGTGTGTAATCTAAATAAATTAGAAGTTATAACAATATATCTAATTTGTTTTACTTCCATAATGTTTAGAATATGCAGAGTATCATTTTTGACGTGCTGCTTCAAATAGTACAGGTCAAACTTATGTCAGCATCCTGACAGTCTTAAGAGCTATCATTTGGGGGTCAGAAAATTGGTGAATGTATTTCATTTTAATTATGCAAGCAATCCCCTCCACTTACCAACATGGAACAAATTACCTTTCAGACCCTTGGCAAAAATAAGCCATAATGTGAAATCCACCTAAAACCATTGCAATGGGAAAAATGAGGTCATCCAAAAGGAAACCAAAGACTTGATTAGAATTTCAAATCTCTCCTCGAAGTGGGGCTTTCCACCTTCTGTGGGGAAGGCAGAGGGACAGGGGGAGTGGGGGGAGACGGAGCAGTGAGTTGGGGGGAGGGGGAGGCTACTGAGGTTTCCTCCTTATAGATTGTGTGGAAACACTGGACAGATATCTGGCTGGGGATGAATGCCGAAAAGGTCACCTATAAATAGGGAAAGTTGAAAAAAAACTTTGTGGAAATATCGGATAATGACTGGGAGGACACTGAAATAGGATTATGGGTCAAATCAAGTACAGATACTTGGAGATGTGCAAGTTCCTTTTGCATGACAGAAACAATTGAACTTCTGAGTTTCCATTTGTCCTGAAACAGCTCGAAGTGCAAATCAGCTAAAGGTGCAATGCCCCTTTTCAACCACCAGCAAATCTGAGGCTTAGTAATAAAGTTTAAGCTTGGGGTAATAAATTAGCCATGGCTTGGCTGTAAATAACTCTTTCCATTTGGCCCATAAAAAGTTTGCTATGTGCTTGTTTTGCTCAACACTGCATGTGCTTGGCCTGTTAAAATAATAAACTGTTCAATGGTATTATGGTATAAAAAGGGGAAAGACTTTTACATAGAACCACAATGTGGCCATTTATTTAGCTAAGTTCCGCAAAAGGTCATTGTACAATCACATACCCACACCATGTATACAGCACACTATTACTATCATGATAGAGTCGCCCTCCTCAATGGTTTCTCAGGTATTGTTCTGCTCCAGCACGTGAGCCCACATGTTTCCAGCTAAACCTCCTAGTTCCAGGGAATACTTAGCTTCTGGCCGAGCCTTCGGAGCACCTGTTGGGCTCAAGAGCTGGTGGGAGGAGGAGGAGCATGCTGCCGTCTCACTGCAGCCTGCTCCACTACTACATGGGACATTTGGTTTTAATTTCATGACTTCAACTTTTTGCTAACTCGGACCGCACAAAGTATAAGCAGATGGTTCGCAGTAATGGCCCACGTCTCTCTGGAATAGAGTAGAAATAGTTAATAGAATAAAAGTTGTTGTTTTTATCTGTAGACTATCTAAACTCATAGAGGGAATCCTCTGCAAAAAACTCATCAATAATCAGAAGGTAAACATGTCCACCCCTGTAAGGATGTCAGTGGAAAACAGGCTTTGGTAACATGTACACAATGAGGTAACAGATGGATAAGAGCTTAAAGGGATTCTGACAACAGTAACAATGAGTGTTCCAATCTGATCTTTTCTTAAGGAGATATTTAATAATATAATATTAAATAACATCATCTCATTTCCACTTTACCTGTAGATGACCTCCCCTTCTGCCCTAAGGGTATCACCTCCAAGGTATTCCGCTTTAACGTCTCCACCATGGAGAAGAACTCCACCAACTTGTTCCGGGCCGAGTTTCGAGCCCCGCGTATCCCCAACCCTGGCGCCAAGAGAAACGAGCAGAGGATTGAGCTCTACCAGGTGTGTGAACTGACCTTTCATTTCCACTGTTAGCAGAGCACAGGAGGGTAATGTGCTGTATTTCTCTCAGAAGGCCTGTGTAGGTCAGTGAGAAAGATGAAAACATTTATATTAGGGGTGTCCAACTCCCTCTCCCTCTCTTTTCATGCGCTGATCATTATTCCATGTGCTTACAGTCAAATGGATTCTGCGTAAGGACAAATTTAAGAGCTTGCACAGCCATCTTTAAGAAACCCTAGATTACCATTCAGCAGTTTCTTTATTCTTAGCTGTCAATCTCAGTGCAGTTGTCCATCCTTGTTAGATCAAGTAAAGTGCTATGCTTTCAACAGGGGGTTTATAGATCGGCACCTGCATTTGTTATGCACATTTTTTTTGTGTCAAAGCGTGCATCTGTTAGATGTCTGTGCGTGTGGGGTGGCAAGGATGGATTTTTTTTTCTTTTTCGTTTCCTCATTAATCTCCCGTGAGAGACTAGGAGTAATGATCAGGTTCCAACATTTCCTGCCAGGGAGACAAGCGTCTCCGGACTGCATACCGCCTCTGAGGCAAGGCTCTGGCCAGCGCTGAATACAGACTGTCAGGCCCTCAGATTGTTTCCAGGAGCCTAGGAGGAGATAGAGGCAGGGTCACCCACCGGGGGGAGTAAATGGAGCTGCTCGCTCGCCCCCACACTTTTCAGACTGGAGTTGATTGGCAGAGGGCTGACGCTGGCCCCTCATTCCCACAGGAAGACAGATTAGATGCTGACAATGTTCAGGAACCTGGTTATCCATAGCACTGCTGTGGGGCTCGGTGGTCATACACAGACATTTCTCACTAAAGATAAACACCTTTGTTCATAGAAGTGCTGATGGAGATAGGAATGTCTGAACACTGTTGCATTTTACTCCATCATCAGTTTTGTAAATTTGGGGGCTCGCCATGATAACACAGTTAGGACATGAATGCCCGCGGAGATACCTGCAACCCTGCTTTGTTTTTCCTGAACTGCATCTGGGAGCCCAGCTAAAGTCAAAGTTTAAACTGCTGACGTGAAGGACAGCCAGGTTCTCATTGGCAGGAGGGTAACACGCAGGCATTAACTTGCAAAATGGGGATATCAACACAGGGAGTCACTTTTTCCATGAAGAGTAGACATTTTGCCCAAGGCATTCTGGAGAGTCTGGCTCAGACAGACAGCTCTGGTTCTCTGTGTGTGTGTGTGTGTGTGTGTGTGTGTGTGTGTGTGTGTGTGTGTGTGTGTGTGTGTGTGTGTGTGTGTGTGTGTGTGTGTGTTGTGTGTGTGAGTAAGAAAGAGAGTTTATGCAGCTGGGTCACATTTTCATCTTTCCTCTTAGATCCTCCAGAAAGACGACCCCAAAGCCAAACAGCGCTACATTGGGGGCAAGAACGTCCTGACCAAGGGAACGCCTGAGTGGGTCTCGTTTGATGTTACAGAGACAGTCAGAGAGTGGCTAATGTACCGACGTGAGTGGGACACCTCCAATTTTCCTTGCATCGCACCTTATTACATATCCTGCCAAACAGTACTGGTTCATTCAAAATGAAGGATAACGGCGTCAGGGGAAAATGACAGCTCCTTAGATCCCTCTGCTCTTGTTTCCCCCTCAGAGACCAATCTCGGCCTGGAGATCAGCGTGCATTGTCCCTGCCACACTTTCAGGCCTAATGGTGACATTATTGAGAATGCCAATGAGGTGCTAGAGGTCAAGTTCAAAGGTGAGACTGCATTTAATACCTCAGTGATGTTACAGAAATTCAGATCGGCAAGCTTTGTTGTTTTTCCTAAAGCTTGTTAAAATTTCAAGTTAACAGGGTATCTTGAAGGTGTTGAAAACGATATTGCTATGGTTTCAAATTGACAAACAGCCAGGCACATTTCTATAAACGTATGTGAGGAATATTATATTTGGGGGAAATAAAAATAGATCGCTAAAATAAGGATGGCATTTAAATAAGAAATAAGTTTAAAAGAAATCAACAGTAGTAATGGTTGCACTAATAGAATAGAATAGAATAGAATAGTATACGAATAGATAGTGATAGGTGAGTCAAGATTCAGTGGGATGTTCTTACTGTTTGTTCCTTAGGTTATGGCACGCAAAGACATAATGTGAAGTTGAAAGAACATTTTGAAAAATAGACATTTGTTTTGTTGCGGTTAAACAGACATGAGAGTGGTATACCTGTTCTCACCTAACTGGCAGTAAGAAAGTAAATAAACATATTTCCCAAAATGTCGAACTATTTCTTTAAATATCTTGCATATCTCTCTCCTAGATTCGTCTAATGTTTTCTGCTTTCATCACGTTTCAAATAAATCAGGATCAATAACTCTTCAAGTATGCCGCTCTGATTAGATTTTTCCCATTTTAAGAGCACATCTCATTCTCAATCTTGCCTGTTATGCAGGTTTCCAGCATTTTTCTGTTTCCTATGGCCAGACTGTGGTTGCTAAGTCTGTATTTGGTCTGGATTTCTCTCCGCTTTTCATCTCTCACAGTGAAAATATGTACTGCCAGTTTGTATTTATGATCAAGAGCAGATAACATCTAACATGTCTGTTTGATTTGTCTAATGTTCCAGATAGGCATCTCGTGTTTGTTGAAAAAAATGTTTCATTGTGATTAGCGTTATTGAGGCAGTGCTGGTTTTAGGATGATTTGCATTAGTGGGTCTTAGGACCAGTTTATTGTAGGAGTTTGTTTGGGGCTCCAGGTTTAGATAATAGTGCCTGTTTCAGATATTTCCAAAATGTCATACTTATATTTGAATTATCAGTTATTATGTAATCTTACTGAAAGTGGAAAAATGGCATGCATTGGTTGGTGTTTTGTTAATGTAAAATAGGATCCTACAAAACCCTTCATACAGGGCCGCTATAGGACGCCCCATCTGGTGTTGCCATATTGGCAGAGTAAAGTAAATAAATAATATTTATATTTAATACATAAATATGTCAAATTAAACTCTTGAAAGTTAAAGATACCTGAGGTCTTTATTTTGTCTCTTAATGTGCAGGGTATGTTCTAGTGCAGCGTTTCCTAGGATGAATGAAAATCTGGTTATAATCCAATCACACTCACAATACTCTCCTTATTGTAAGACTGGTCTAAAAAAAAGTTCCTTTTCATCCAGTCATCAACATGTTTCTCCAGCAGCAATACCTATTGAGGTCTTTTTGGTAGGATAATGGGTTTCATTTCTAAGATGAAGAGAGAGACACAGAGCATGGGAATACAATTGATCTGGTATCTCACTTAGCACTGGGGCCCCCGGGCCCTCGGCCCTGGGAACACTCTCGACTGGCTTGGCCACAAGGAATGTGCTGCCACGGCGCTTAGACGCTTGGCCCCGAATTAAAGAGGGGCGTACATATCCAACAGCAGCATCTCTCCTGAGATATCCACTGCTTTAGCTATCAGGGGTAGATTGGATGAGCAGACACAGGCCCAGGGGGGGAGAACGGAGAAAAGGAGGAAGTTAGGGACCAGTGTTAAATAAGGAGAAGGGTGAAAACAGTGAGCCAAAAAAATTGTGAAGCCATTTTTGGATATTACAGTATCCTTCTGTAAAAGTTACAGTTGACTACACTGATTAGAGTTAAGCTGTGGTTCCACTGAAGTCAGCTCTTGAAGACATCTTTATAATTCTCAATAAATCTGCTGTATTTTAGTGCAGTTTTCCTTGGTATGCTCCAGGCTGACTGACTGACTGACTGACTGTCTCCTTCAGGTATGGACGCAGACTATGACGATCCGAGCCATGTGAAAAAACAAAAGGAGCAGCTCTACCCCCACCTTATCCTCATGATGCTCCCTCCGCACAGGCTGGATGCCCAATCCTCCTCCCGCAGGCGTAAGCGGGCACTTGACACCAATTACTGCTTCAAGTAAGGCCCTGGAAAATGTAATGCACTGCTTGGACTATAGTCTTTAACTTTGTTGAATAATTTCTCTCGCTGCACCACTACTGTCAGTTGTTTTGAGATTTGAACTCTGGGGGGGAGGGGGGGTGTACTATGTCGAGTAGTACACCAGTCAAGGCAACATGAGATGGAAATATATCAGCTGTCACGTCTCAAAAAGATGGCAGGGAAGAAGAGTACATGGGCACAGAATACGCTTGTTAATCACCTAGACGAGCATGACAGAGGTATTAGCTAATACAAGTCGGGATCTGTCTCAGTACTAGCAAACACCGCCTCCTCTTACACGCTGTCTGCTCAGCTCTGGATTTCCTCTGTCAGGCTGACAGGCAGCACCAGAGACACCTGGGCTGACTCCAAGAGGGAAAATAAGGGCACACCTTAGAGTGGAATTCCTGAACTTCACTCTCATCTCTGGCTGTGTGCCCGTGGGGAGGAAAATGTATACAACTCTTAAAATTGTGTGTCATCTGTGAAATGAAGTGAGTGTAATCCTCTCTGTCCTCTCACGTCTGCAGCAATTATGAGGAGAACTGCTGTGTGCGACCACTATATATTAATTTCCGGCAGGATTTGGGTTGGAGGTGGATTCATCAGCCTGAAGGGTACTATGCCAACTTCTGCTCTGGTCCCTGTCCTTACCTACGCAGCGCAGACACCACTCACAGCTCGGTAAGACAAAGCGCCACAACACATTAAAGTGTTGAATCTGTTTGGGGAAACGTGATTGCTGATCCCTATCTCCTTCCGCTCTTTCTTCCACAGCTGCTGAGCCTGTACAACACCTTGAACCCCGAAGCATCTGCCTCACCCTGCTGTGTTCCTCAGGACTTAGAGCCCCTCACCATCCTCTACTACGTGGGTCGGTCCCCCAAAGTCGAGCAGCTCTCCAACATGGTTGTCAAGTCCTGCAAGTGCAGCTAAACTTCAGGGCTTCGGGGCCCGGCTAGAGACGTGGGATGTGATGGCTCCCAGCACTACTCAGGAGCGGGTATGAGGGGTTAAAGGGGGCGCGGTACACTTTGCCCTCCACGAGTACCTACAACCCCTGCTTCAGCCTTGCCCGAGCTCTCTCTTTCACAAAAAAACTAAAATGCATTCCACACCCAATCATCGGCAGCATTTACCAGGAAGACTTGTCAAACACCACTTCACTAACGGAACTCTGAACCCATCAGACCTCCTCAGCAACCACCTTCTTGACATCAGTGTTTTTCATGTGTTTTTTTTCCTTCATATTCCAGCATTTTGAACAGCCTGTACCTCAGTGTTAAATAACAAGAGGAGCAGAACAATAATTGCCTTTCAATGACCACTGCATTCTTACGGACATAAAATAATTGCAGTCAAAAAGAGAAAATGACTGAGAATGCAGACTGAACTCAGCATAATAGGAATACGTCAAAGAGGGTGAAACAAAAAAAAGATGATTGTTTGCTGAGAGCAAACACATCCCTCAGCTCTGACGCACAGGACACCTTCGAATGTCTGAGCTGGAAACCGACGCTGTGCACGCCACAGCTCCCTACACTGTTTGTTTAGGATTAAAATGCTGTTGAATTAAAATGACCTTAGGACAAAAAGAAAACATGCTGGAAACCAACCTTTATTTTAAAGTAGTATTTCCATGGTTATGTTTACCTCTGTAATACAACAGGATGGTGATTCCAGGGATCGTTTTGTTTTGAAGTGAAGACCTTTCTGTTGTATGAGACGACGTATGTCACTAAGTGAACACTTAACTAGATCACTACCTGTAAATGTTTTTCTTATTACTCTTGGAAACACTTTTTTTTTTAATTAAAAATGGACAGTTGGATAGAATTGTTCTAATTCCATTATTGTTGGAGTTTTTTGTTGGCATTAAGTATTTTAGAGCACTTTATTTTAAAGGGTAATAGGGTAAATTTGACCAAAGTGAAGAAATCAAAGTCCAGTGAGGGACAACTTCCAGTGTGCAGCATGTGTGATGAACAAATACATTTACTGACATGAACAGCATGTTTTAATGTTTTTCAATGCTGTATGATACAGACTGACAAGATGATTCCGAAAATATTACATTTCCATGCATGTGTGTTGTAAACAATCAGCGACTAAACAGATGAAATGATCAGACTGTAAACAACGTTGTATCACCACAGGAGAATATACACATTGAGTTCAGATTCTACTGTTGGATTTTAGTAACACAGCATGCATTGGTGTACTGTAGTAAAGGAAATCCACGACATTAAGTTTAACATCAATCACACAAAAAAAAATCCAATACCATCAAGTGTATTAAAACCAGTTCTGTTGTACTGCATTGAAAACTACAATCTGTGCAAAACCACTCTGATGATAATCATCAGTTGATATGACAAAAACATGCATGACATTTAAGTATTTCTGACAAAGTCATCATAAACATATGCTGAATCTATTGATATATAACAGAGATGTTTGATTCTATTAACACGCCCTGAGTTAACTGTCTATATGGTCCCGAGCGACAGAATATCTACAAGGATATTGGTCTGCTAGTGCAGCATTAACCTTCATTGTAGGCAAGGCTGTGCATAACTGCATTTTCTATTTATGTTATGCTCTGAGCTACAGAAATGGCCAAAAGGGCCTTTTGGTGGACAATGTCCATTAAATAAATACTGATGCAATAATTTACTTATTAAACCAAAAATATTAAATTTGGTCCATCCAAGGAAAACAACATCAACATCTCAACAGTTTACAAGAATAATCACAAGACCACTCTATTCTTGATATAAAACCTAAACATCCCGGCAACAGTACTACATCATCCATGTAAACAGGGAACAAGGCATTAACCAATCATATTTAAGCTCCTTTTTTAAGCCTACAAGCAAAGGATGCTACACTTTAACACATCCTTAGGCAATGACCATAGAGTACCATTTGGCAACAACTTGGTTTGGTTTCTAATACAAGAAGCCACTCGTGAAAGAAACTTCTCTGCATGCTTGTCTGTTTGTATAACTTTTAAGTAAGATAACATCTACATGAATGTCTAGTGGTGCACATGATACTGCATGAGGATAAAATAAAAGGTTGAATCTTGCAGTTAAAATGCCACTGGGGCATTGAAGAACCATCTGCTGAAGGCTATCTGTCAGTGAAATCTTTCTGTGGCATCAGTAGCATGGAGAGAATGAGGGCGGACAACTGTTGGGATATAGACTGAGTGTAGCCAAGAGGGGGTGACGGGAGGGGGGCAAGGAGCTGAAAAGACCAATTGATGTTGAGCTGAGCAAACAAAATCCCAACCTGCGTCAAAGCTGGGCATTCCTGTCCTTGTAGACTATCCTCTTACATGTCTGTGGCTCTATCGTAGAGAAATTAATAGGACCCTGTTCGATGTTTGGCATGCTTTCATCTCCTGCTGTTGTCCTTTCCCAGAATACACCTCTGTGAGGATGTAGTTACATGCAGAGACACCTGTCAGGCCAGCAGATGGGTAGGACGTGCCTCTGGTCGCTTTCATGTCATCTGTGAGTGGGCTCCTGGCCCTGGAACAGCTTGGGGTGAACAGAAAGACCTGGGAAGCAACAGATGAAAGTCAAATTATTAAAAAGAGGGAGAAGGGCAGCACAAGGTTTTCCCCACAGCACCCACACCATGTGCACAAACAGCAATGTTAAGGTCAAACCTGAAAGAGTTTTACTTTAAAAAAGAGTACACTAAAACCCTCCCGCTCAATGTTTTGTTGATCTTTCAAATTTTGCTTGGTCAAGCTAAGCAGACCAGCGGATCTGCTCGGCCATCTCAGTGCTTAGCCCCCTCAGCCCCCTCGCTCCTCATCCTATCGGCTGGCCCACGGCCAGGCGTCCAGTAGAAAAGGCATTCCAAGTACAGTTAGAACTGCCGTGTTTGTGCTCCCAAACAGTATTCCCTTTCATTCCCTCTCTGCACACTCTGTTTATGTTGGTGCTCTTTTACACCATGGGGCCTGACGGAGCAGGAAAACAAAAACATCTCCCTGACTTCCAATCCGATGACATGACCGCTGGAAGAAGCTTCCTCCATCTCAGCAAAAGAAAGATAAAGGGACAATAGTGTCTCAAACATGTCCCACTCCAAGCACTCCGACACTTGGAAATGTTGGAAAGAAAAAGGTCTGGAAGGTGGAACAGAATAACAGTATTATCAGTTATCTACCATAATTATTCAACAGTTTGGATCTTTGTGTAATAATCAAAAAGGTGTATCAGTGATTGCCTTGAATCAAACATCCAATAACTTCCATAATTCATCTGAAAAGGGCTTGACAGCCAATAACCATGTTCCTTTCCCAACAGGGCACCACACAGTCTTATTTTGATAGAGAGAGAGAGGCCTAAGTGATCCGCCCTGACATGATCAGACTCCCATTAAAATGGCACAAGTGCAGCATTCATTTTCTTCTCAAACTGAAGCAATACATCTCCCCAGTCACCAGTTGTGGAGTACTGAGTACTTCAAGATAGGGTCAAGGGAAGCATTGTAAAACACATGTGGTCGATATAATCTAGGTTTGTAAGCTTTGGTAGATCCTCATCAAAACCCTCCCTTCATCTCATGTCAAAAATTACCAGAGAAGAAGTGGGGAAGGAAAAAGGGGAATAAGGGTGAGTGAGCAGGAAAACTTTTCAGAGGATAAAGGGAGAGTTGAGTTGAGTATGAGCAAAGAGAGGAAGAGATTAAGAGAGTGCACAAGAGAGAGATAAAGGGAGAGTGTGATTAATGATGGTTGACAGCTGATCATAGAGAATGCTCTCCATTTGGACTCGCTCTAACTCCCTGTCAGAGTCAATCAGGGGAGCTCAGTCATCTTGCTACAAAAGGTACACTGGGAAGGCAGAGAGACCTGACGCACTCCTAAGCTCCACAAAGGCTGTTCCCCCTCTAATAACACCCTCCTCCCTCCACAACACCACACTGGGTCTCTGTTCAACTCCCAGTCCCATTCTAAATGCATGGTTTAACCTGCCTTGCTAACTGGTATTGGTACTGGGAGACTTTTTTTTTTTTTAAAGTCAAGAGTGAGGCATCTCCCCCACCCTTTGTGCCCTGAACGACGGAAAAAATGCATTCATGAAATTCAGAAGCTTCTCCCAACGGATCCAGTTACAGTAATTGATGAGTTTATAAGATGTTTGTTCACTTAAGCCAGCCTTCATAGTTTTGGGGAGAATAAAAAGAAATGTTCTGGTTACAGACACACAGACTCTTTTTTTTTGGGGGGGTGGGGGACGACGACTGCGTAGTGCACAGCTACTGTGTTTTTCCGACAAGATGATTTCTGGGTTGGCTTGACTGTGCCACTCACATGATGTGATGAATGGTATGATTTGCTAATGCAATGTATAGTCGGTCTATGGAAAAAGCTCTTGATCAGGCAAACAGATGTGTGCATCAGCACTTAATATCACTGTTACTGCAATAAGCTCAACACTTTGCTCAGGATGGAAAGAGTTGTGGAAATAGGGCAGGATGACAGAGGAACACGTGAGTGCATTACACAAATAATAAACTTAGCAAAGACTTAACAAAGACATTTTTCATTCTCTTGGTGTAATTTCGGGGGTACAACTGGACAGCCTTTTTGGCGGACAGACAGTAATTACGACTGCGTAAGAATGACCAACAGATCGGAATGCCCGAACTGTTCCCATCACTGAATCTCATAACAAAAGAAAGATGTCATCACTGTAATGCCTCTTTATCCTTCAGCAGTAATCTGACCTCTAGTCCTGGACACATACAGACAATTTCATCATATTGTCTGTATGTGTCCAGGACTAGCAAATTACAGAGAGTTTGTTTATGCCCATTCAGATCTGGCTGCTTCAACTCTACTTGCCATGAACTCTAAAGAGAGAGTTATGGCATAAGTCATTGTAATATAATACAATAAAACCTCACTTGTACTCTTTTAACAAGATTGTAATTAAAGTTTGTACACTATTTATCATTATGGCAATATAGTTATGCTTTACAGTGTGCACAATGCATTTACACATCCTGCACACCACTATGCGAGCAGGAGCTGGCTAAAAATATCCAGGGGTGTTTATCAGTTCTCCATGGGGAATGTCCACTATGCCTGGCTGTAATCACGGACACTGGCATGGAGAGGGCATAACTTCCCCCATGCCCGAGGACGTCAGCACCAACAGGCCAAGTTACAGCACGGTACTAAGCGTGTGTAGAACTGCAGCATCAGACCCACCTGTTTTACCACAGATAGCTTCGTAGACCACATGCTGACCGCTGGACACACTTCCACTGGCTGAACTCTCTGCGGACGTCTGCCTGTTAATCAAGAGACGCTACGTGTCAGTGAAAAAGATAATTCAAGCAGTTATAGAACTGTATCTGAAAAGCAATGCTTATCTCCACAAGCTGTGTGTGTGTGTGTGTGTGTGTGTGTGTGTGTGTGTGCAGTCAGTGGAGGCTAGTGGGGGTTAAGTGTTTGCTGAGTGCCTCTCATGAGCTATTGTGACAAGAAGGGGGGAAATTCCTGCTCCTTGTCCTGGGTGATGTGATTTTCACGAGAATATTGTGGTGATTGCTGACTATGTAGACCTGCAGGCAGAGGGCTACAGACACAGAAGGCATATACGTAGTCTTTCTTATAGGGCGAATATTCAGTACAGTTGTGAGAACTTATCTCACAGGGCTTTATACAGGAGTCTGGAGATCATAGACAGGGAATTACATGGCCCTTTTCACATAATCAGACAGCAAATACAGTGTTTTCAAAGAATAAACCATTATAAGAACTGGCGAAGCGTCGAGCAGGAGCAGACCCGTCTGTAACCTTATACATTAAATCTGTTTAGGGGGAACAATAAATAAAGCTTAGCTGGCATTAACCTCTCGCCCCATAACAGCAGCTTGCCAAAGGAGCATTAACAAGGTAATGAGGGTACACACTGCCTCCTTGTAAGGGACTGCACAGTTGTTCTTTCATACCATTACACAACCACAAATAGAACTGGCCAACTTTAAGCGTGGCATACGTTGACAGGAAGCAACCCCTTTCATATTGAAAGGGGGAAAAAACTTGACCTCTGGGTTCATCAAATCACTTTCTTTGTCAACAGTCTCTCAATCTGTCACTTCAAGAGTCAGGCAGCAGCCAAACACCAAAGGTAAGAACAAAATATGAACTTGCAATATGCACAGATGAAATATAAGCCTAAAGATGATTATTTTACACTACTCACAGAGAGCTGAAGTCATTGTGTAAACATACTGTAGCTGATGTGAAGTTTAACGTTTTTGTGCATAAAGGTAGCTAGCATGTTTTAATGTTATGCCGATTGACCAAAGGGGATAAAGTTTAACCATAAACACACTTTTGGCAGCTTCTGTGTGTATACAGTATCCTGTGAAAATAACTACTGTTGTGGCTGATTAATAGGGAGTGAAAGCAGCAGCAAGGCTGACATTAATGGTGCTGCTATAATTGTCACCCTATTAGTAATGCCACACGACAGCCCGGGTTTCCGTAGTTTTAGCTGCGTCTGGCCAAACCTTGCAAACAAAATACCAAACAGGCTCATTTATTTGTCTTACAAATTGCTCCTTTCAAAGCCTTCACTGAAGTCATACCACTTTGAGTCCTTGCAGCCTCTCGAGTTGGCAGCTGTGGTATGTTGATAGACCAGAGAGCCCTGCCCTGTTAAGTAGATACCAACATGAAGCACATTTGCTTCAAGCAAGTGTACTGCATGTTTGCTGAGCTCAGAAATCAAAGGCACTGCCACTTTTGGCAAGGTCTATCTAGCTTCTTTTAATCTTCAATTAAAACTGAATGCTGACTTGTCACTCAGTCCAAGTCAGCAGATTCAGACAAAGTTGATTGAGGATTTGTCTCCAAACAGAGGAAATCATTTGGCTGCATAGACAGAAATCTTCACTCCACTTCCTTTCCTAAACAAGACCAAAAACCAAATGTGATTCTGATAAATAGATTCAGCTCACAACGGTCAGTTCAGTGATCATCAGTGGTGTATTACTCATGGGAAAAGCAGGCGAGGCAAGCGCTGGTAAATTTGTATCAAGCAACAGTTTTACAATTCAACAGCTGGCTAGAGGAAGGTGTTTGAAGGGCTGGATAACCTTGAACTGTCTGAATACACCCAGCACAATGATTCTATTATAGGTTGGAGGAGCTTGGGCCTACAATGGGATGCATTTCAGATGTGCCTCAATAACAGAGGTATTGAGTTGCCCCTAAAAATGAGCGCTGGAAATAAAAGGAAGCAACTTATTATCCCCCCATTTTCTGCAAACAATCATCTCCTTTCTCCTGGACAGAGTTGACTTTCCTCTGTCATTCTTTCTTTTCCCCTCTCTTTATTCTCTCTTTTCATTGTTTCCATCGGTGCATTTTTGGTACTGAAGCTTCCGTTTTTCCCACACTCTCCCCTGTCACACTGGTCGACCACAAAAATGCAGGACAGAGGAGAGTGTGAGGGGGCTCTGGAATTCCACATGCAGAGGGTAAACACAGCAACTGCCAGGAAGACACGAAGACACGAAGACACACACACACAACACACACACACAACACACACACACACACACACACACACACACACACACACACACACACACACAACCTACCCGGCTGCCCTAACCTATTCTACAACCCCTGCGCTGCACCCCTGCCCTCTTAACTCTTCACTTGCCATGTACAGTTTGTCTAGTCAAGAAAGATGACTGTATGAATGTAACACGTCAGCAGAGCGAGGGCTTCGCTCAGCGCTTCCTGCTACTCTCAAACTCTACTGCTTAGAGTGTCAGCAATAAATGAATTAAGTCTCACATAATGGACAGTTAGACTGTTGACAACTTAGTAGGCTTCACTCACATACAATAAACAAACCTTCCCTCTTACGCATTAGAGTGTAAAGAGCCTTTCACCACTACAACAGTGTGCTTTAAACAAAAAATCAGTCCCGATCAGAAAGGTTTGCTGTTGTTGTGTAATTTGGCCAGATGTTGCAGTAATAAAGTCATAAAGTACGTGAGGGAAATAGCAGGCAGTTCAGCCCTGTTTCACTGCTTTCCTTTTATTTTTCCTTCTGTGCTCTTCAGCTTATCTCCAAACCAAACAGGAATTAAACGGCGCTCGGAGCCCGGGGCCCTTCCACTGAACCACGTTCTGTTTACGGTTCAGGCAGAAATCAGGCCTGTGATGAGGTTGTTTACTGAACAGGCAGATACACCCTGCGGCCAAAAGATTGGGAGCACTCCACTACACACATATTCTAACTCTCATTAGCATTAGCCATGTCCTCTTGAACTCACTGATTCCATGCACTTTGTCTCAATCCAAAAGCAGCGGCCAATCAATGCCATCCCTACTGCAATCACTTAATGTGCTATAAATTGCATGGTGACTTTGTTAAACTCTCAGCTTTACTGGATCTAACTGGCATCAGGAGTCAGAAAAAAGTAAATCAGAAGTAAATGCATTCAGTTGGAAGGCTGGTCTTACTTTATGAGGCGCTTTGTTGCCGTTTTCCTGATCTGTCCCTCTCTGGCACTGCTTGGTGGCTTTGGGGCGAGAACAGGACTAACACAGCTTTGGATGTGGCTGTGGCTGTGGCTGTGATTGGGCCGAACATGAAAGCTGGAGAGAAGGCAGCTGGATGGGTTTGTGGGAGCTTGCATGTGTGGAGTACCTGTCTGGTCTGGAAATTGAGCCTAAAAAACAAGAAAGACAACTGTTATTTAAGGTCAGAGTCATTGAGACGGTAAAAAAACCTTTTTCAAATCAGTTTGCAATGATTGCCTTGATTGTAGTTTAATCTTTATGGGCAGTCAGTATAAGGCTGTCAGTACCATAAGAGCAGCTACTGATAATTATTACTCACTGATCAACCATTATTCATCACAATGGGACAAACAAAGCATTGCATAGATCAGCTAACTTCCACCGTATGCATCTTTGCTGTCAGCTTCATTCACAATTGACAAACAAGCACTTTGAGGTATCGGACATCTGTTGGATAAAAATTAATATATATATTAAAGGCAAACTACAGACGTTACATGTTAAACAAAGATAAAGACTGGATCAACTTCTCTGAGATTGTGATAAACATATTTGATAACGGTTGGGTATGGTTTACTAGCAACTATGTCGAACTGTTCTGTTTTTGACAAAAATCTAAATTGAATTCAAATTAACGGTCTGTAACTGACCAGTGTACATTACTTTAACTCATGTTAACTCAACAAAGGATAAGGATAAGTTGCAGGCCAAAAAATGACTTTGACCAAAGTTGGTGGAGCCAGAGGGATTACTGAAGTGATCCCAAAAATATGTGCCGGCATTTCTTGGACCCCTGTGGATGTTTTAAAATATGTTTTTTCTTTAATTTTTACAACAATAGAGATGCATCCATTACAGAGAAATGTCTACAATAGCAATTTCAGCACCTTTAGAGCTAAGTCCCTAAAAGATTGTCCCAGTAAGCCTGTTACCACCACTTCGACTAGATATCTTTTCAATACGTTAATATTAAAGGTAGGATAATAAAGATCGGGAAGCTGTGGGTCGTGGTGTTCAATCCTAGGACCAATATATTAATATATGGAAATAAGTGAATAAATGCCATACATCTGTGGTTGATTGTAAGCTGATGATAGCTGTTAGATACTTTGAAATCTACTTGGTCAGGAAATGTTAAAATGTAATACATGACAGGCGGACTTTCATTACACCCTATGTAAGACTGAATCTACAGGGTTTTATCTGCCTGAAATAATAAACCTGCTCATAAAACAATTCTTAAAATCCCCTGTAACAGAGTCTTAAATAATGGGCAGGTGTCAGCTGTAAGAAAAGGTAATGCACAGCCATGATTCAATTAAGAATTTAAGTGAATATAACTTTAATTACTAAGATCTCCCAAAGCATTTTTAAGGTAATGTAAACATTGGACAAAATAGGTTTCATTTTTAACAAAAATGTTTAATTTACTATATTCTTACTAAGTTTTAGTATTTAGAAGGAGGGCATGTGTTTAATGTTGTGGCTTTTGAGAATGGCATAGGTATTCAGAATTAAGTCAGAATTCATAGATATGGTTGTTTTGAATCAAACTCAATTCCAAAAGAGGAATAAGGAAGTGCAATCACAATTGGAATGGCTAAGTCATAGAAATAAAAGTCTCTGATGATTTAGGTGACATATCAAAGTGCTTGACATGAATTAGTGCAGATATTAATGAAATGCCATCCAGTATCAAAACAAGAACCTCTTCTGCAGTTGGCTGCACTGAAAAGCAAATTCTTCACATTATTTATTTGTTTGTACAAGATCTCTTCAAAGGCTTAGGAAGGGGGGAAATACTGTTTTCTTTCTAAAATAATATTTTACAGCCACATTTCACTCTGTCCTTGCAGTGCTGGGGAATGCTTTGCATACATTCCTTCCACATCTCATGTCTATTCTATTTTCTCTGCAGCTTTATACGGCTATCTAACAAGCTAATGGTTTTCCAGCTTCACAGTGCTGCCGCTCAAAGGGCCGGCAGTGTGACAGGGAATATCTGATGTAATTTGTGTGTTGATAAATGAGAAGCTAAGTTTCCAGGTTGCAAGGCCTATGGCCGCAATTCAGTTTGAGCGGGACCAGTAAGGCCACCTTTCTTTGGCTGCCAGGTGGCACAGAGCCAAGCCTGCGGAGGAGCCGCGCAGTCTGCACCCAGTAACTGGAACGTGGACTCTTGCGCCCGGAACAGCCCCCTGGCTTTTTCTCTTCTCACAGAAGTACACACTCATACACATACTTGTACATGAGCACTGACACTAGATGAAGCACTTCCTTTTGTGTCTTCAGTTGATCCAAAATGATCAATTCATTTTCCCATGAGGCCAGAAAAGCCAGTAAGATGAGTTCAGCAATATAAAGTGCATTAGTATCAAAAAGACCAAAGCCACTACTGAGTTGTCAAGTCACTGACTAATTCCGGGACCAATACACATTGCTAGGTCAGACTGGCAGAGAGACCCATGTGGGTAGAATGAATGGGTAGGGATGACAAGGATTTTAGGGAGGAATATCTGATTAAATGGTGAGACAACCATACCCAGAGTCAGGCTTCCTATGACCTCAGTGTGTGAAGGTTGAACAACAGGATGGCTCTGTTGTAAAGAACACATGCAGGAGTTTGATGGGACATGTCGGCAATAAGAGAAACTTGGTCAAATGTGTTCAGACTTTAAGATGAGTGAAAAGGGGAATGGAACGGAGGGAAAGCATGGGATCACTTTCATAGTGTCTTGCATAAGGCTGCCAGACCTAGCCAATATAAATATCACCTCAATTGCATTAATTAAGGCCTAACCAAGATGATGAAAAAACAATGACGTGAGAGCAACTGCATTACTCAGGACAGATTGGAAAAAAGCGGGTGCATCCAATCATTCCACCCTGTAAGCTGTCCTATGGCATTCTCCTGTCTCAATTTCTCTCCATCCATACAAGGACTCCACGAAATCCTCTGGAAAATGAATATGCTCTTCCTGTTAAGATACTCTTTCAAATCAACTATACAGAAAAAGAGGGGCCTTTCCTTTTTCTCTAAACATTCAAATTATGCTGCGCAAAGACCTCTATACCTCTCTAATCTCCCTCTAAAAACAGCCAAATCACATCTGTCACGGCTAGTCAGGCATGACTAAAAGGTTTTTTGTCGCTACATTACTACTGCTGAGAAAATCATATCCCAAAATGTTATTTGTGTTGTAATGGGATCACAAATGGAGCTCAAATCTGATATGAACTGTAAAGACTTCAAACTCATAATGGACTCTGTACCGGGGCCTCTCTGGTGCCCTCATGGGCAGCATTCCTTGATTCCTCACCTTCCAATATAAACCTAGCAGAGACACTTAGTCAAACAATGTAATCTTGGGGTGAGGAGTCATGTTCGGCTCTCCAGGAATGAGCTCCTGTTGAGGAGGATATTCCCACCAAACACCATTTTGTGAAGTGGTTTGGAAAGAGATTCTCAGAATAGCTTTGTAAATGCTAACATGAAAGCTTTCCCTTTTGATGTGGGTTTATTATACTATTTTGGACAGAACAGTGCTAAGAGAAGGAACAGACACAAATATGAAATTTTTTCCTGAGTTATAGCTCAATAGTTCTCATACACGTTCAGGTTTCATCCATGTGGTGTATATATTAAAGTAAGGCAACAAACGAAGCTGAACAACGCATTTCTCTCAACTCTTTAACTAAATCTTAATTGAAGAAAACAAAAAAGGTCTGAGCATTTTCAGGGGAACAAATATAATCAACAACAGATTTCAGTAACATGATGCCGCTGAGAGTCACAGTTTCTAAACACCCGGGGCAGTAGTAAACAGGGAAATCATTTGTCCACCAAAGGACCAAGAATCAAGCCTGTGTGTACTACCCAGCTATCGTGCACTTGAGGATGGAAGTTGGCCAGGTTGGCAGCTCACTGTGCTCTGTAAACAGGACATTTTTAACATGAATCAGTGTAGTCAATAATGTATCATATTTATCATGAAATATACTGGGGGGGAACAAACAATCTCTTATATACCTGGTGTCTGCAATGGCTCTGGTCCAGAAATTGTCGAGACTGAAGTCTTTGCTGTTGCAGTTTCTGGATAGCAAACTGGAGCTGGTAGCTTCCTTGGGTGGGCTGGTAGCAATGCTGGGGATTCACCCCTGTCACCAAGCTATAGGCACTCTGCATCTGCCCATCCCAAATACCCTCCTCATCCTTCAGTGGCCTGTGGCTTGGAGAGCAGAAATGAAGAGGTCAGCCAAAATTGAGAGAATCAAAATCAACAACAAAAAACACAGTTTTTCACTTCCGACTTAATTGCACTCTAATAGAAATTGCACATCTATGAAGGTTTCACATCATGTTGGAAAAGCATCCATAAGATATGATAAGATAACACTTTATTGTCTGTTACACAAGAGTTACAAAAAATTGTCTTTGACAAGGCTCCAGTCACAAAGAGACATTCATACGGATATATAAAAACAAGACATGGGGGTGTTAAGGTATCAGCTGACTGTGGTGTTCATTTTGTGCTGTTCAATATGGCTATTGCAGAGGGGATGAAGGATTTATTGTAGATGTTTTTTCAGGCCAGTGGTACCCTTAAACGCCTGCCTGATGGTAATAGCTGGAAGGAGTGATGGAGGGGGTGAGAGGGGTCCTCTGTGATCAGGTTGGTTTTCCTAATTCACCCTGAAGAAAAAAAGCGTGTTCCCAGTGTTCTTTAAAGAATAATTTGGGAAATGTGCTCATTTGCTTTCTTGAGGAGAGTTAGATGAGAGGCCAGCTGCTGGTTAGCTTACCTGAGCATAAACACTGTTAGGCAGATTTTTGTTGCCTTTGGACAGCCGAGCTAGCCATTTCCCTGTTTCCACTATCTATGCTAAGCTAAGATAACCGGCAGCTGGCTACAGCTTAATTTTGAGATCTTTTCATCGAACTCTCGGAAAGAAAGCAAATAAATGTATTTCCAAAAATGTCAAACTATTTTTGTTTTGTTTTTAGATTCAACTTTATTATTCATCAGATACAATCATACAGTACAATTAAGTGAAATTCAATCTCTGCATTTAACCCATCCTAAGCATCAGGAGCATAGTGTCTGGGGAGCAACTTGGGGTTCCGTGTCTTGCTAAAGGACACTTTGACATGTGGCCGGAGAAGCCTGGGATCAAACCACCAATCTTGTGGTTGACCCACTCTACCTCTGAGCCACAGCCACTCCTGTGTACAGTAGTTGTGTGAAGCTGAGGTGTGACCGTTCTACTATAGCCCAAAAATATTCTTTGTTATTAAACGACTGGTAGTTGAATACATTTTGGTGAGGGTTACTCCTATTTTAGACATAGAGTGTAGAAAACTGAGAGAGGAGACAATGGAGGAAGAGGTGTGACAAAATAGCATTCTAGCATATATTGAGAGGTAGAAGTGCTAGCATAATGTTAAAATAATTACATACAAACGTCTCAAATGAAGCTAATACTGACAGATTACTGACCCGTCCTAATAGCTATTAATTACCTGCAAAATTGCTAGATGGTACAAGCTTCAGCAGCTCAATAGTGAGCCATAATAGCACAGTATTTGCTACCATCTTTTTCTTGTCAGTTATTTTACCATACAACCACGGCAGACATGTGGCAGTAGCTTATTAACTATCCCTTTTCCGTCCACATGTTGAGTTGCAACACCACCGACAAAAAGTAAAAAAGACAAGACAGCACACAGCGTCCCAGTCGGTGGATGCTGAGCCCACAGAAGCCTCAAGTCAAAGTGTGCAAATCAGAGTCAAAGTAGAGGGCAAGCGTGTAGCAAACACAGGCTGAACTAAAAACCTTTCCTCTTTGCCTCAGTGCTCCCAGAGCTTCACGTTCCATTCACATCACAAAGCCACAACCTGGAAAGCAAACTTTTTGACGAGCTCCACGAGTTTGTAACTGGATTATCTGTCATTAGAACTAAGCCTGTTTCAGCCTTTTTTCCTCCTTTTTGGCCCCTGTTAAAGCAATGAGGTGAGCCTCCCCTTCAGACACGCTTAAATTGAGTCTACATTGAGTCTAGTGTACTGCTGTATATGTATCTACTTAGCCAAAAATAATGCCATAAGAGCACAATTGGGAGCTGCGAGGAAAAATATGACAGAGAAAAAAAGAGAGAGAGATACAAGTACAGTTAAAGAAATTGGAATTCTGGGGGTCATAATCACAAAAGAAATTCTTGGAAATTCCTCTCATTACATGCAATAACATTTGTCCATTGGTCTAGAGTAAGAGGAAACACTGTAGACTTAAAATCACAATAGCTGCTATATTTTTAGAGCCAAACTACGATAAGCTCTAAAATTAGAATTCAATTAATCTTGAACAACAATACACACTGTGGGATAATAATCTTGTGTGGCTCAAGTGAAAACATAGTCCTGCCCTGTGTGGCCAAACAAACACACAAGGGATCTTAAACTCATGTGAACATTATATCCGCCCATGCATTTCTCAGTTCACGTAATGGCACATACTGTATATTGCAAAAACAACTGGTGTGACCATGGGCCAATTCCATTTTTTTTAGCTTCTGGAAACAAAGGCTTGTCTGTGAACCTCGCAAGGCCAGAGATTCTACAACGCCAGGAGACAAAACAAGAACTCGTTCTTTGTTTACAGCAGTCATTTCCTTTAGCTTGGCAGCAGTTTGCACACCGGACCACAGGGACCTTCAGTGCTACCATTTTATTAGCATAAGGTCTAAAACGAACTATTGCTCCGGTCACAAGCATGTGCTTTCCACGAGTACAATGTTGCAGTAGGGCCCCAAGGAGAAGTCTTTTCAGACAGGGCTTGTCAACACAACACCACGCAAAAAACACTACAGATCACCAAGAATTTCCAACACAGTGACCAATGAAATAGGGGGAAAAAATGAAGGAGAGAAGAACAGTTTTACATCTGAGTTTCTCATCACTAGTACAGCACATGTGTGGAGCTCCAACAACCTGGGACCTCCCTCCCTGCCGGACTACTGCTCACTGGTGTCAGCTTACTCCCCGTTGTGCTCGCCATCCTATAATATGCTGATATGACTTGCTGTAGAACAACACAGCAGTGCCAGTTGAGCACATGTGTGGCATCAATCTAACTCAGTGTGAATGTGGGAAAATGGATGGCCTGAGATGACATCATGGCACAGTATCTCAAAGCCCTGCCTGCTCAGTGTAAACATCAATCGCCTCAAGAGTGTGAGGGTATTTCCAGCCATTACTCAGTTGTTTGTTTACATTGTTCTATTACATCAACCAGACACTCAATAGAACTGTCCTTAAAATACAGAAAATGACTAGTATCTGGCAATTTGTAGTGGGAGCAGTCTAGACAGGGATGCTGATACTTTATTAAGGGCAGTGGGATCCTGAAACTACCAGAGGTCTGTTCTAAAAAAAACGGTTTACAGGTTTATATATATATATATATATATATATATATATATATATATATATATATATATATATATAAAAACAAGTAACATTTATATATCACTTGGCCCTGAAAAACTGTTGAATTTGGAAGTGATGTTATAGCCGGTGATGCTGCAGCTGTTGTTTACATAGTTGATTCCTTTTGACTGGGAGGCACTACAGATGTATCCTCACAACCAATTTACATATTACTAAAGTCTTAACAGGTTAAGACATTTATCAAGTTTAATGGTGAGCAGGATTTCGTAAATCACTAGATTAAACTAGCGAGTTACTAAGAGATTACTTAGGAATGACTTTATACAAAAACTTATCCTTTTGTCCTGATCTGTAAGCCACCTGAGTGTCACGTTTGACAACACCGCAAAATGGGGGACATATTCTTACTAATACTGCACACTGTGGGACATGTACTGCTGTTAAGGTGTGCGCATCTGCTGAATAACATCAATCCATTCACTGGAATTTCAGTAGGTTAGGTTAGCTTAGGTTCTCCCTACTATTACCACATCTGGCTCGAATCAATGTGAATAAAAACTTCTCTTTTAAATTCAAAGGACGAGAGACATCAAATCAATTTTGTGTGGACTTTGTCCTCCATCAAAGAAGTTTTACATTCTCACCAGAGCTTTTCTGATTAGTTGGGTTGTTGGTTCAGCCAATGGGTTGTCATAAAATCCTTTGGAATGGTATGTCCTTAAGAAATTCGACCAAGTCAAACATCAATCTAACAAAGTATTGAACAGAACTAAAAATACCCTGCATAAGCAGGATTGTGGTATTTCTTAGTTCTAGCTGTGCTGGAGTGAACGTAACACTGCAGAGGTAATAGGTTTGCGGTCATTTGTACGTGCAGCGAGAAGAAAATGGGGAGGCAATTTTTGTGGCCAGGGTGCTAACGCAGCTCAAGATACATTAATGAGTGTTCACATGACTAATACATGTGGAAGAGACCAACCATGACCTGCTTCTGACTTAATACAAGACAAATTTTATCACAAACTCAAACTGCAACTGTAAAAACAAACCAAATCATCCAAAACTAAGAAGGAATAAGCCATTAATAAGATTCTACTTTGAAAAATTACCAAATTATTACAATAAGGACAACTTTTCAGTGCAGAAGTAACCAAACACAACAAACCGGTTTTTGTTTTTTGACTGTAGTCTGAATGTCTGACTGTCATCATTTCACAAGTACGTTGAATGGAAATCATCATAAACGTTTCAGGAGGTCCAACACCGGAAACAATTCCCCAGCTCACTGTGGATGTATGAAGACGAGCAGTATGGTTCAAAGCCCTCTGGTTGTCAGCATACTGGAGGCAGGCAGCGGCTCTCAGAGTGCTGATGAAGCATACCTGGTAGATCCTGGCAGCGCTACTTCAAAGAGCCGTGCTACTCTTTGAAACCCATCATACTTCACCCCTGTGGTTGCTTAAAGAGCCAGTGTGCTTAACAGTTTCAGTATGTTTGGCACAAACCATTGGCCTGAGTGTAGGAGGGAGGGTGTAGGGGAGGGCACAGGAAATTCTGTGTTATAAGAAACAGCGCCGAGGTGAAATCAAGGCAATTTATCCTAATATCTTATTAAAGGCATTTCACTGCAATAAGAGGTGAATGCCAAACCAAGGGCTGGGAGTACTGGGGTACAAGAGAGCTTTATGTATTGCAAGCCAGTGACAAATGGGAAGATAAAGGGAGCTGTGTATTTTCTAGAGAGATGTAAACTAAGCTTTCTAACAAAAGCAACTGTATATTCCTCCTTCTATGAATTATTAAGCTGAAATGTGAAAGGCTGAAATGTAAAGCTGTACTAAAATGTATTTTGTGATGAATGAGGTGTCAAAACAATATAGGAAATACGCAAATATAAAAGGGGAATGACTAAATTGAGAGAAGAAATGTATGATCTAATCAAAGCACTAGAGCTCTAAAGTTAAATGGGAGATCAAAAGGTGACTTCGGTTTCCTCAGTATCATATGTAAAACCTGCGTGAGGCTATCCATAAAATTATAAATTCTATTAAATCTCTCTTCTTGCTTTGTGGAAATAAAAACATTTTAAAAAGGGAAAAGGCCAGACATTTCTGGAATTCCATGACAGCCCGATACATAAGGAAGGGCAGGACTGGAAAAACAGAGACCAAGATCAAGGCCAAGCTGTCTGAGACACTGTTACTCACATATCAAGACAAAAATAAAAGCGGAGTACCCATAGATGCTTACCCCTCAATGAATTACACCTTTAAATAGCCGGTTTAGTATCCCGGCCTGGTACCATAGAGCATGAGCGTGTGATCATATACTGTCCTTCTGTTTCCTTTCTTCTCTCCTCAGAGCAATGTGAGAGAGGTGAGATATGGGGTGAGGAAGGGGGGCAGGGGAGATGTCAATGGTTGCAGAGCCTGGAGCAGACAGACTATGTGGGTGTTGACATAACCCCCTCAGCACCGCCTCCACCCCGCCAACGCAATGTTTTAAGCTACCAGCATGCTTCACACACTCCCGACACTCCGCGGCCAAATCTAGTGTTACTCAGCTCCACAAAGCACTATTAAAAAGAGAATAAAATGCCCATTTCCAGGCACATATTGAACTAGCCTGCCCAAAGGAGTGTTGGCACTCCACAATCCTTTTCCGAAGACTAACAATCTTCAATCTAAAAATTCGTCAGAGACCATTAAAAAAGCATTTAGATTCTATTGAGTGTGACCAAATAGGCTAGCACAATATAAGTGTCTACAGTAAAGACTTGTGTAAAGTTGATTACAGAGATAATCCTCAGGACATTAATTTGGGCAAAGTGAATAATACTTTCTTTTAAACTCTTCAATTCCAAGAATGAAAAAGGCAACTCAACTATAGTATTTGAACTCTTTAGGCCTCATGACGTATTCTGAAAAACAAGAATGGCTGTTAATGCCAACTACAATGTGTTGGTGTACATCAGCGCAGCATCTCAGACTCTAGGCTCTCAGAGGAAAAATATGCTGTTTTCCTTGGCATTGAACCCCATTGAGACTGTAACGCACTATTCCTTCTCTGCTGCCTCAGGGGAGGGCGAATAAATAGTGCACTTGAGCACAATGGTGAAATTTGACCATAAGGAGCTCTCTGGAGCACTTATAAGGGAGCAGAGGTGTGGTGAGTGCTTAATTCAAAAGTGGAGTAATAGAGAAGAAACTGTAACAATTTCCACAAAACAAAAATAAAATCCAACTGAAATCATATTTAATTTAAATGTATTCCAAGGAATTTATGTAAAATGAATATTGAAATAAAATGTACATTTCAAACTTTTGGTTTGGAGAATGAAGGATTATGAAGTATATATATAATTGTGCTGTAGCAGAAAAATAATAATTTCAGTTGGACTTAAAGATGATGCAGAAATGACACCTTTCTCTTTCGGATATGAAAAAATACCCTGACTTTTATTCAAAGAGCAGAATATTTTCAGATGAATTATGTGTGCTCTTCAACGCTGCTGTGTTTCCTGTGAAAGATGCTGTTTACTTCACATGATTATGCACAGATCCTCAAAGCTAAAAAAAAAATAAAATAAAAAGGAAAAAAAAAGAAGAAGAAATGGACAATAGTTGTATGTAGTGATACACTTTTAAAACTTTTTCTCTCCCTATACAAATTCCAATATTTTAACTCAGGTTATCTGCGGATGCCACGTACCAATCTGATACAAGTGCTCCCACTTTCCCATCATAGAGATACCTACAGTATATCACACAGTGCAAAACCCACTGGAATCACTTTTATTCATAACATGAGGCTAGGAATTGTTGTGGCACTAAAAACTGAGTGAGCAGCCCACCATTACTGAATGAATATAACTGACTGTGGAAACACTGAAACACTTAACCTAATGAGGATCAGTCACTTCATGGCCGATTCCCTGGATTATGCCTTTAATGTATATATTTTTATGCCTTGAATGTATATATATATATACTGTATATGGAGCCTTGTTTATTAACCCCTGCTAATGCTACATGTGGACTCACCTAGTGCTGCTACATAGATCTGTTCCAGAATGAACAGCTTTCACTGGCCCTTGGGTTGTAGCAGCAGTGTGCCGCACTTTTGGGTTCAGTGTGACACTCTCTCTGCCCAGCATCCTGTTTGCCAGGTTCAGGTTGGTTAACTGTGGGCAGAGGAGAACACTTCAACAGATGATTCAACTCAAACCAATTTAAAGTAATTTTCATTTAACAAGATGTAGGTACTGACTAACAAAATCAATGTTAAGTCAAGTTACTTCAACCAAGCATCCCACTTCTAGTCCCAATGTCTAAAGCAATGGAAATGCTTGATAAATAAGCACTCATATTGTGTTCCTCCCTACATCGACCACTTCATTCTCTTGTCTCTGGGGGCTACGTGAAATGTACACACAGCACATGGCAGAGCTAGTCTCCGCTCAGCACTAAATCCAGGTGGTCCCCTCCCCCCTTCTCCATCTCTGACAGAATCAGCTATCATAACTCGCCAGCCCAAATCTGTTTACAACTACTGTAGCAACTGCACCTCTGTACTGCTCTGTACTACCCTGGGAATTATTTTCAGTGCTAATAGGAGAATAAATTATATTGCTGTGGCGTTTTATTTACTTTATTTCCTCCTGTGGACTAAATAGTTCAATGGGAAAATTGTAGTGCTGCCAAGCCTTGTACGACGTGAAAAAAATGTGTCGGCATGGTGTTACACAGCCTCAGCTCTCCTGTAAGTTACTTATTAAGGTAGACTGGGCGTTTTCTTACAAACTGTCTGATTTAAACAGAGGTAATGAAAACACACGTGGGTACCATTATTGCTGGGCTTTTGGACAAATTGTCATATATCATGACAAGAGATAAAAAAATTTTATAGATATATCCACCATAAAAAAATTGTTCTTTACCACATAAGGCACAGTTACTATTGTCTAGTCAGTGTATATAATTGACGTAATGCCCCATCTTCTAAGACAGGGATATCTTATAATGATGTTTTGTACATAAGCATACGCACATATGTATGCTGGAAGGATGCATATCTACGCATCACAGCACAGGAGTATTTTAATTTTATTAATGTGCCTGGCTTTACTCAATTTCCGTTTCGATGTGGTCTAGCATGAGAGTGAGTAATCACTTAAACCTTAGAGGTCAACTAGTGCAACAGGGTGTTGTTCGTGTTTACAACGTTCTCCATTTAGTTCAGCAAATGATTTAATGACTTCAAATCTGAGCCCTAAAAAACACAAAATGCACTCTAAACCTTTAAGTGCAAAACACTGTTTTAACACACTATTTTACTGCAAAATAAACAGCTGCCATGCCCAGGATTAACTATTCATAAGAAATACAGCAAACACCTTTAAGATAGACAGAATGATGTACAGTCGAAAGGAAGCCATAAAATCTGCAGTCTGTGTGGTCTGGTGCCATCACAAAAAAAATTGAGAGACAAAATCCTGTGAGGCAGAGGAGGAGGAGGAAGAGGAGAAGGAGGAGGAGGGAGGAAAGGTTTGGGGAATATAGGAGAAGGTGGTGATGGAGCCAATGGAGCTGCTGCTCCCCTGCTCAGTGCCAATTTGCTACATTCCTCTATTTATAAGCATCAATTACCACAAAAAAGTGGCTGCTTGTTAAGTATCAACAGAAATCACTCCCCCATGGTGCATCTGATAATGAGACCTCACACAGAGCTGGGGCTTGATGCGGCTCACCACGGTTTAGGGCAGCCAGCTTTAAACCCCAGTTCCAGACCTACCCCCGCACCAACCCCAGCCCACAGACTGCAGGCGAGCTGAGGACTGAAGGAGAAAGGTGCACAGTACGAGGCAGCAGACCCTCCGGCTCCAACAGGTCTGCAAAACGAATAAGCTGCTAGATGCCGCCAATCAGCATGGGGTCAGAGCCAGGTTTACGCATCAACAAAGAGAAATATCAGAGACCTCACAGTGAGAGACTACTGCAGCGGGCCCAGATTCTTCTTCCTTACATGAAACATTACACAGATCAGTTTACAGTTGCTTAATAACAATGAAACGTCCTGCTCCAGGTGGGAGTAGCTGTTGGCTCAGTGAACCATAGAGGTAAAAACCTAATAAACTCACGTGTTGTGTCAGCAGGTTGATGTGACTGGAGCTGGCATAGTGGCGAGCTACCTGCTTGTCAGCCAGCTTTTGCAGGGCTGAGATGAAGGCCTGCTGGTTAGACTGGGCTTGGGCAGACAGGGAGCTTAACTCCTTTAATGTCCCTGCGGAGTTTGACTTCAGCTTACTGGAACTGCTCCTCCGATTAACTGACAAACAGAATAACAAAAGACAAATGTGAGAACATGGAATTTGATAAACAGCAGCATGTAGAATACTGAGTTTACCTTGGCCTGCAGAAGTGGGTCTCGAGAGCTTCTGGCTATAGAAGTGCGTGGCACTCGGGATGGAAGAGGCTGCTCCAGAGCTGGATGTTGATGAGGTAAAGGACTGAATCCTCTTGAGCACCTGGGTCGGTTGTCCAATACAGACTGTGTTAGAGCCGGTGGAAACAGCTGTCCACATTGCTCTCGGGGGCTGGGTGACTACAAGTGCAGGGGTGTATGCAGGAAGGTCAGAAAAAGTCTCAGAATGGCAGAACTGAGACTTAGCCAAGGACTGTGCATAGGACGGTGGCTGAAGAGGTGGCGGCGGAGGTGGGCAATGGAGAGGCAGGGATGTCGGGACGGGGCAGCAGTGCTGCAGGTGAATATGTGTGCGGTCTAAAGTCACAGGAAAGCTGGAGCAGTGCTGGGAAGCCTGGACCTCTGGCTGTATTTTAGCAGTTCTAGCTGCTGCCTGTCGGTCTTCAGTACGGACAAAGGGCTGACTCTCAGTGGCCTTGATGTCTGGGTCACTGCTGACTTTCCCCGTGGAGAGCGAGGACTCTGAAGCGCTGGAATCCTCTTTGGCCACAGGCAGAGCTGTTCAAAGGAGGAAAGAAGCCAGAGCTCCTTTATCATCAGTTAGCCATTCCTTGGCTCTGACACACATTTGTTTTCCCCCAATGAGTGCTAATCGTTTGAAACTGACCTTTACTTTACCCCAGATGACTTAATCTTTTTCCCTTTACTTTTTTTGGGGTTTTACAAATCTAAACAATTCCGGTTTACTGTGCTTGAATGATAAAATATTAAACATAAACCAGACGTTCAGCTACAAAAATATGGGGGGAAAAAAACACACAGGAGGAACTCACTTTTGGAATTCTCACAGTTGCCTGAATCTCCTGAGGCATTTACTTCATGAACGTCTTTCTTAACACTCCTGACTTTTGTTCCTAGGAAGATGGTGGCTGATTTATTTTTCTGTGTGTAGAATGTCAGTACTTCTTCCAGATCATTTTCACTGTTGAGAAAAAAAAGAGAGAAGATAAATGTGTATAGCAGATTCAGATCACTCTTCACTCAGTAGCATATATAACTGGAAAAGTAAAGAGCCAAGTACTGAACAATGGTCAGTGGGCTTGCCAATTTGCTAACCTTGCTTCAGTGATGTACTCCTGAAACACACTGGGGTTAACACAATGCTCCTCTTTGCTGCTCTCCTGTTTTTTCTCCATATGATCAGTTTCCTGAGAAGATAGGAAAGAATAAGACAGCATAATGTTTCCTATGTTTGCATCATCTCTTAGATTTGTGATTCTGTGGTAAAGCCGGAGTCTGGGAACGGGCACCTTGTTGTAACAGTGGATAAACTCTCCTAGCTGGTGGGACAGGATGCGTCTGCGGTCTTGGAGTGGAAGCTGGCGACTGGGCAAGACCACCTTTATGTCTTGTTGAAGGTTACTGGCTGCTCTTCTCAGGAAGCGAATCACAAGCTCCTGTGCAGACAAAAAAAACAATATTTCATTATTACTTTTCTGAATCACTGATTCATCCTGCTGCACTTATTCAAGTCCCCTTTGTTTTCTCCTTTCAGGTTCATTCAAAACATTGAGCCTTTTGAATTTAAAGGCCTAGAGATCAACATGAATTCACATTTTCCCCAAAGGTTTGAGGTCACCTATGATGATGATGACGATGATGTACGCCATAACAATGCAGACTTTCCAATCAGACTAACTTTTACAGAGACCACGTTTTCCTACGATGTGGCCACAAATGTCTCGTACACACATCAGCTACAGCCAGGGTACATATGAGTAACAGGATAATAATAAGGGAAAATCTGGCATGTATATACAGTACATACAAGGGAACCAATGCCCCAGGGTATTCCACCCGTGTACATTTATTAGGAAAAGGAGATAAAAAAATGGTTATCATAATACCATTTGGTCGTTGTCCTTGTCTGGCCAAGCTGGGATGGTGTTGGCTCTGCTTTCTGCCAGCAGTCTTTGCTGGACTCGCTGCAGGTATGAGGAAAAGGCCATCCGGGCCTGCACTTTACTGGAGAGGAGAGAGAGGAAAATCATCAAAAGCTGCATAGATTAAAAAAAGAAAAGGAAAGTCATAACAACAGTTGATAATAAACATTATCCACTAGTTCCTCTGCATGTTGAATTGGAATCTGTTGCTACAACAGAAAGAACCAGCAGTTATAGTCAATCCTATACTCATTAGCTACATATCATCCAGAAAAGAGAGATAGAGAAGCCAAAGACAGCTATGTATCACTTTCAGACAAAAGTTGTTGAAACAGTGTATCTTGTCCTGCACCGGTACCAATATGATAAACTATGTTTGTGACCTGGGTGAACCTGGAAAGACTACTGTCAGAACATTGTAGTCGAAAAAAAAAAAAAAAACGATGTTGCCAAACCCAAACAATGATATGCTGTACTATAATTTCCCTGGTTCATGCACAGTCCTGACAAGCACTGAGGAATTTCTACAAACACAGACTTGTTATTGTAATTCCTCCTCAAATTATAATTTCAGGCACACTTTTAAAATCAACATCAGACCGCAGCCTTTGTTGCTTAGGTATAATAGTATGGACAGTGTGTCATATGTGTTTGACAGTATTTAGAATATGTGGTATCTTTACTTTAAATTAAAGAATATATGAAAATTGTAAAGCATTATGTATGTTGATATCATCTTACCGCAACTCCCGTCACTCCTCACACTGACTAAAGACATATGGTACATAAGAGTAATGCTGATTAAAACATAACTTGTGTAAAGAGGGCCTCAATTTCTTCTCATCCTCTTTGGTAGGTGCATTTCATATTCCTACTTATTTAATAGAGAAAGGAAAGGAGAGCAGCAGCCAACCTGAGCAGCAGCCCAGAATCCAGACTGACCTGAGGTCCCACCCCTGCTGAAGGATGTTGAGCAGGTTGACTCTGGGCCTGGCATCGTGCATGGCTGCCTCTGAGCTGGACAAAGCCTTGCTGTGGCAGCGCTCCAGTGGTGTGGCCACTTGTTTTCTTTGCTCTGCTACCAAAGTCTTGTGTGAGACTGGCTCGAGAGCTTGTTTCACCTCCTCTCTTTCTTCCTGAGCGCAATCCTCTCCCTCCTGACTGCTGCTTTCAGGCAGGGAGACCTTGGACTCCTTCCCTAAGGTATGCAGCATTGCAAAGGAAAAACAAATGGCAGTTGCATCACTGGCATTTTGGATACAATACACACATACACTCAAAGTAGGGTTTCTGATGTTGCTGCAATGAAATGAACTCATTTAGAGTCATATTTGGCCAACTTTACCGTGACACAGGGGAGTTATTTATTGGAAACTAAAGTGCATTAGCGTGGGATGTTGTCCCCACTTAGCTACACTTTCCTGAATTGAAGCAGAGCACATCAGACCTACCCGATTTCTTCTTCCTTGCAGCAGAGCGATGAGTCAGGTGGCGCGGTCTCCTCTTACACGCCTCCAGAGACAGCAGCTTCCTCTCGTACTGGACAACGTGACAGCTGTGGACGGCGTCCACCTGCAGCTGCACGTTCCTGAGAGACAGAACAAGACATGTCAACGCACAATTGTAATAACAACAACCGTAATGATTTATATGTGTATCATCAACAATCACAAAGCAGAGCAACAGTTATAAATCTTAAATTTAACTGAAGCCAGTTCTAAGAAAGATTGGTGTGGTTGAGTTGCTTGTCCAGAAGTTGACGTGAGAGACAGTGACGGTCCAAACGAGAGAGAGGATAAATGGCGAATAATAACAGCAACTGAGGTCTTGCAGCAATAAACGTCTCCCTAACCTGGCTACCTAATGAATATGGAAAAAATCATAGATGGGCTTAGTTGGGGGCCAAATCTCCAGATAATATTGTGCAATAGAAAAGGCTGTGGTTAAAACTTGAAAGCCCATACTGATTCAAATAACATAAATGCATGCTGCATTACAATAAAAAAAAAAGAAGTGGTTTAGTAAAAATCGCAATGCCACGTAGACACTGGGCGCACGCTGGAAAAATTGACTGTGCAACGTCTTTTCAGCTGTTCCTCTTACCTATCCAATCGAAAGACCAAACAAACGCCACGTTAGAATCCAACTGTCTCCACTAACTGATGGAGAGATTTATTTTCCAATCCACAATGGAAATGCTTACCTGCCATGGAAAAGTCTGTTTGCCAACATGTAGTTCATTGATGTCTTGGACTCCAGATATCCACTGAGAGAAGAAGATAATAAGCAAATTACAATAAGCATAAGGCAGGAGCCCCAATGAGCTTCTGCCTCCTTATTTGCGGCAAATATGTTAAAAACAAGGCTTTGGTGATATAGCTACTCTGGAAGCAGCCCTGTTAAACGCACCAATAATTCCCCAGACCGCTCAATAATATGCTTTTAAAAATGCCACAAAATCCCTGCTGCTAAGAGAGAGAGGTGGAGCCAATCAAGCAACAAATCCTCATATAGGAATATGAATTGTAAGCACAAAAAGAGATGTCCTCTCTAATAAGGGCTTTAATGCCATTTCATACATAATGGAACATAATACACAAAGTTTAACAAATACCAACTCTGTAGTTACACCTTAGTCTGGTGGTTCAATTAGTGACAGTCAAGAGGAGTCGTACGGTCTAGCTTTAGGCACTGATTGCATTAATTTAATTTAAGTGCCTCACTTATTTGAAGACAATATTAATAATGAGTAACATTACAGACAAACACCCCTTGGGGATTACAAGTGTCTGTTCTTTCTTGGCTCAGCTTACCCATAGTGGTCCCATGTTGCTGCGGTGGGGAAGATCCTAACGAAGCCTCCACGTCTCTCGTACTCTTCCTTTATCCTCCTAAGCACTTTGATCTTGTGAAAGAAAACAAAAGACGTGTACTAAATTTGACACAGTTTTAAATAGTTACTGTACTTTCAGGTTCCCATTATGTCTCAATTCAACAAAATAACACTCATCATGTCAGACACTACCATTGTAAAGGCCTTACCTCCTCAGCAGTCAAGGTCAGAGTGCTGTCTCCTTGGCCTTGTTTAGGTCCTAGCTTGTCTTTCCCCTCGGTTTCTGAGTTACCGGCGGACGTGGGCCTCTGCCGCTACAGGGGAGAAATGTAGAGTTATTCCTCTTTCCAACATAAATACTTTCCAATGTTAAAAATAATTGAGTTATTTAATTTTTTATGAATTTAGGTATGCTTAAAGGTCCCATGACAAGGTCCTCTTTGGATGATTTTATATAGACCTTAGTGGTCCCCTAATACTGTATCTGAAGTCTCTTTCCCAAAATTCAGCCTTGGTGCAGAATTACAGCCACTAGAGCCAGTCCCACAATGAGCTTTCCTTAGGATGTGCCATTTCTGTGTCTGTAGCTATTGAGGAGGAGAGAGGGGGGCAAGGTGGAGGGGGGTGTGGCCTTGACCAACTGCCACTTTGCTTGTTTGAAAGCCATGATGTCTCTCTCATGTGTGGGCCAAATTCTCTGGGTGGGCAAAGCAGACAAAGGGGAGGTAACTTTGCTCCTTATGACCTCATAAGGAGCAAGATTCCAGATCAGCCCATCTGAGCTTTCATTTTGTCAAAGGCAGAGCAGGATACCCAGGGCTCAGTTTACATCTATCGCCATTTCAAGCCACTGGGGACCATAGGCAGGCTGGGGGAATGCATAAAATGTTTAAAAAAAAACTCATAAAGTGAAATTTTCATGCCATGGGACCTTTAAAGGTTGAAAGAATAATTGCAATTCTTACATTTTTGGTAAAGAGGTCATCTGTTACTGACAAACAACCTACTAATCTGAAACACAATTCTCCTTTATAGCTTGTGTAACAAAAATACCCTCTCTTCATTTCTCCTTGTCACATAAATGAAGCATTTTTGTCATGCATTGGCATTCCTGGCTGCCTCCCGCTGCATGCACTACCAGGCTGTGATTGACAACTTTGGCATGCAGGTTGGAGCTTGGGCCAGACAGAGGGGCACAACCCCACAGGATCACATACAGAATTTGTCATCTAAATAGCACAGGGTTTACATTTAATTTGTCTGACACGACTGGGGGGATACAAAGGCAGCCAAAAAGTGACAAGGCCTAATCCTTCAGAAAAAGACCCATATGCTGCCCCTAATCAGAGTAAAGGGAGAGGAGAGGTTCTCTGAAGGCATCTGGAGTTCTACAACAGCCTCTGTGGTTTAATGTCAGGTTTGTTTTAGATGTTTGAGTAACTCTGTACAACAAAGTCTTTTGGGTCAAGTGGTGCATTGCAGCATTTCAAGCAATTGCTTACTAAGGCCACTTTGCTAATGCAATGAGAATTCTATTAAATATAGCATTAGGAATCGATACAAGCCATCTGTCACTATGATAAATAGCAAAGCTGCATAATCAAATAAGCAAAAAGCACTAAGCAATTTCTTACCGGTAATGTAACAGGCATCAGGGAATTGCAAAGGAACAAGACAAAAGAAGATTAATACGTCTGAGTCTGAAGAAAACTCACCATTCTGCTGTGTGCAGTGGCTGTCGGTGCAGAAAGAGGTTTCTAAGAGGCAATGGGTGAAGACAGTGAGTGGTGGGTGAGCATCAGCATTGCTGCTTAACCTTTATGAAGCCGCATACAGACAGCGTGCATGCTCCATCGACATGCAACAATCAAACATTGTTACTGTATGTCTAAACAGGCCCTTTACACAATATAAGGTGGAGCAGAAATCTGTCTGATTTAGTAATCTCCCTTCAGCAGATCCTGTGCCAAATCTGGGTGCAGTAGTCGAGTGGAAGGAGCCAAGTGCATTAGCTGTTGTGGCATCATTAGGCAACAAGGCCTACAGAGAGCATTAGTCACTTGATTAGAAATGATAAAACAATAAGCCACAGAGTATAGCACTTACAAACTGATGTCACTCAAACAGTGTAATTACATTAGCAGTTGTTTTGCATTACAGTGAATTTTCCATGAGGGTAGAGGAAGAGCTCAATGGCAGTGGCAGGAATGTACTGTAAGTAACAGAGAGATGAAGACAAGAGAATGGGAATGTTTCACAAGGAAGGGTGAATGAGTGCAACACTTGGCTCCGCTGTGTGTGTGTGTGTGTGTGTGTGTGTGTGTGTGTGTGTGTGTGTGTGTGTGTGTGTGTGTGTGTGTGTGTGTGTACCTGTGTTTTTTGGGCTGCTGGGTGCTTGAGGCTGGAGTCCAGGGTGACTCGGTCAGAGCGTGGTTGTCTCGATAGGGGGTCCTGACACACAAAGCCTGCGGGGAAACACAACAGCCATAAAGGGGTATATCATCCTATGATTTCAATGATATCAGGTCTTAAATATGTTACTCATTCCGATGAACTTTATTTACTGCATCAGATCTTCAATGTTAGTACAAGAAAACCAAAGTAGAGCGAGGGACATTGAGGCAATAAATGACGTGTAAATCAACAATATATTTTAAAATATTGTACTAATGTAAGGACATGTTTTTTATATAGTGACACACCACCGCCCCATTATGTGAACCACTGACCTTGCTTAAAGGACTATTTTGAGATTTCTGGAAATACGCTTAGGAGCTTTTGGACCGACATGAGCTCATATCTGTCCATTAAATATAAAGCTACAGCCAGCAGCTGGTTAGCTTAGCTTAGCATAAAGACTAGAAACAGGAGGAAACAGCTGGCTCTGTCCAAAGGTAACAACATCTGCCAACCATAGCCTATAAAGTTCTCTAATTAACACATAATGTCTTGTTTGCTTGGCCCTTAGAAACACTGACGTGTAAAAACAACAATTCAAACAAAAGGTTTTTGGGAGGTTATGTGTCTGACTATTTCTTGTCTCTGAGCAGTTGCCAGGCAACCAGCAGAGACTCTAGGACCTAGAGTCTCTGCTGGTTGCAGGAAGTTGCAGCTTGTATCCCTCATTAAATGTGAACTTTACACATATATTTTTGTACAAAAAAAGTTAAAGCTAGCCGATTCCCCTTGTTCTCAGCCTTTATGCTAAGCTAAGCTAACCAGCTGCTGGTTGTAGCCTCATAATGGACAGACATGAGAGTGGTATCGATCTTGCCATCTAACTCTATGCCAGAAAGAAAATGCACATATTTCCCAAAATGTCGCACTATCCCTTAAGCTTTTATGTCAGAGAGAAAGAAGATGCTTTCTTATTGTGACACTCTACTTCAGATTTAAACGTCTCCACACATTTACATTCTAGTGGTAGTTGATAAGGGTGGGGGAAATGTTTGTAATTCACATTCCCCACTAAAATGTTCCCACCCAGTCAATAATCAATCTACGATCTTCTGTTTATTAATTCCCACACTCCCTCAAAGCTAACCAGTGGTAAAAGTGAAATGTTAAAGAAATATGTTTATGTTGCGGTCACACTTGAAGTGAATTAATTGTATTGACAGCTTGGAGCTCGAGGCTATTTGTACTACCTCTTTCAAGCCGTCAGGTAAGAATCAGGCCCCTGCCATGCTCTTGCCTAAACACAGCAATTATTACAAACATAAGCGACACGGAGCTGACAGCTTCACACAGGCGGAAAATGAATGCTAATGGAATGCTGTCATTATTTACAGGTCTGGGATGCAGCCCAAGTGTTATCAGCCAACAGCGACTTAGTTTGTTTGGTACAAAATAGATGTGCTATGTTTTACATGCCACTGCTCATTTTCCCCAGACCCGCAGTAACGTCTCAGTCCAAAGATAACTGGCAATTTATGATTCTACTCTTTCATTTAATGAGCCAGAGGGGAGGGTTTCAAGCCGCAGCATGGCCTAGGCTAAGACACGTGTGCATATGCACACACACACACACACACACACACACACACACACACACACACACACACACACACACACACACACACACACACACACACACACACACACACACACACACACACACACACACACACACACACACACACACACACACACTAGCCATTCCTTTAATATCATTAGGCTGAGACCACAGACAGACTTAATGGTTCAGTGCCAGTTTAGATGGACGCCTGCTAATCAGTGGGCTCCATGTATCCTGTGAATGGTAATAAGGATAAATCAGAGGATTAAGTGTTATGTTAAATAATCAAGAGACGTGAAAGTTTGGTTATTATTTGTCTCTTTTTTGCTACATGTCTACTTTTGACTCTCATCTACAAGAATAAAGGCAAGCTCTCAGAGCTCTGTATGTGGTCAATGTATGAGATTCTCCTTGGTTTAAATTTATGCATTACAAAATATTATAATCCAGGACTCCCTGGAAGAAGAGATCTTGTAACTCAGTGGGACCTTCCCGGCTAAATAAAGGATACATAAGATCAAATAAAAGCTCTTCTTCTGCATGAGAATTCAATAATTAAGAGGGGAGGAGACATAGCTAACAGAGACACATCTCATTCCCTGCTACAAACACTGTTATATAAACAGTGTTTATCTCTGCCTTGGGCCAGGCATTTTTTGTGTCTTCATGCAAAAGATTGCTTTAGTTTGACATGTCCAATCCAGTTTCTCAAAAGAGCTTAATGACTACAAAACAAGTAAGGCCTCTGTTGACAATTTTGTCTGCAAGTAATTTAATGTTAATTAATGATGTCTGCTGTTTATTTTCTAACACTGGAGCTTCTATTATAAAGCCATACAGCTATGTGGGTGTGAAATTAAACAAAACATTAAGCTTCAAACAATAGATGACATAGTAGTCTCCACCTGCTTGAAACATGCTGGTTACAAGTAAGGCCGACTAGCATCTATGTCTCTGGAGAGAGGTTATTGAAAAAAATACAGCATAATTAGAGCACTTTTCATTTTATATTAGCTTCTCCAAAATGAACACCTTTATCCCAATTATATAATTTTGCAATAAATAAATATTCTATATTTGATTATTTATAGAGTTGTTCCATATTCTAATCTAAAGTGTGAGTAATGTTCTTACTTAAAGCTAAAATTTTACTAAAAAACTTTAAGTATCTAAGAACATCTTAATAGTCAGTGTAATTTGTTTTTAAGCTCTGAATATGACTAACCCTACTACAACTATTGACTCCTGTTGAAGGCCAGGTCTTTATTCTGCTTTGATGGATTATTTCAAATGTACTGTATACATTCTTAGTAATACAAATCTGTAACCCTAATACTTTAATGTTCTGTATTAACCCAAGGTTTTTCCTCCTCTCTTAATTATGTGGAGTTTAATAATATAACTTAAACTGTATAAACGTGTTCTTAAGGTTTCTACTTATTGATGTTGATGATGGATTTAAAAATCTAGCTTTAAACACTGAATTGACATGAACTCAATGTCTATGAAGTGCCATCACTTGTGCAAAACTTTGGAATCAAATGGAAGTTGTATTTAGTCATTGTTTCAGCATGTACTCACCCACAAGCGAAAACATGTCTGCAATCATGCTGGCCTTTACCTTCAGATCCAAGGGGGCATCACTGTAAATAGGATGATTTTTTTTTTTTTTTACACAAAGAAACAAACTTTGAGTCAGCTTATCATACAGATGTGTTGTGTGCGCTTAAAACAAAACTGCCAAACTGACACTTTGGTGGGAGATTTTAGCCTGAGGGTATGCTTTAAGTGTGAGTGCAATTTTCCTTCAATGTGGCATTTTATTAAAAAAAATTGGTTGCATATTCTAAGAAAAAGCCTTGTTTAAGTTGGTAGGATACAATAAACAGTTTCAGTAAGAAATCATCCTGAAACAACAAAATAAAGAATTAAATGATTAAGACAGTCACTCACCAGGCCAGGGAGGGAGAAAGGTTCACCTCTAACAACCAGGGTTTGAGGTTGGAGTCAATGAGCACGTCAAAACCATACAGTTCTACAGAGGGAAACACAAAATGAATCAAAGGGTTTTCACCACAGACTGGGAGGCAGAATTAGAAACCTCTAAGATCTGCCCACTGAAAATAAAAGATGAAGGCTATCAAAGTCACAAGAGTTTTATCATAGTTCCATTATGTGGCATTTGGCAACATGGCCTATGTCTTTCTGCTACTGATTACACGCATGTTATATCCCCAATCACTCAAGAGAGAAACATTCACCAAAGCCTGCTACTGAGGGATTGGCTCAATTACGTTAACTAAGTACATACACATTTCATCCGTCATGAAGTTGCTTACGTAAGACAGTAGATCAAAAACACACTGTGGCTGTGAATATTTTCATACATAAAGTCAATAATTTTCTCATTGGAAGATTAAGCAATCCACATATTGTCACTACATATTAACAAGAAGGATGGCGCTCTAATAAGCATCATAAAGTCAGTATCTTGCCCAACTGGAACAGTAAAATGTGAACTCCAGAAGTACAAAGCCGGAAATGTGACCATGTGTCCCAAGTGGCAGAAACCTGGTGAATTAGAAAGCCTATATAATATAGGCTATATATTGTATATATTTCACTCGAGCAATAGCTTAGCACTGAGTGACATATAAACGCTTTTTACAATGTGGTCAGAAAGTTCCCTATGTAAAAATTCATCCATTTTATCCCAATTTTCCCTCTCGTTTCAGTGACTGACATATGGCTCAGTGCGACAGAGTTGGCCTATGTAACCTATGAAAGCCCTCACACTGCTCTGGGGAGTGTCACCCTGTAAGCCAACGACCCGCTGGCCCCAGCAGCAGCGTGCAGGGAAACCACAGTATTTTACAGGGATAGCGCAAAACCCAGCCATAGAGCCAGAGGAAAAATCCTTCTAATGGTACTTCAAAAGAATAGACTGTTTTGAGAATAGGCCAGGGGGGTTGGAGGTTTCAAAGCTGCCATAACCAGCACTGTTTATTTTAGCATCTCAGGTCAGTGCCAGTGTTAAGCATACAAAAGGCAGCGTGACAGCGTGCAATGGCTTTATATTGCACTTGGTTAAATAATGTTAGGCTGGGGAATTCTAGTTTAACAGGATTAGTTAAATGTATTTGGCTGTACATTATTGTAGTCATCTCCACCCTGGCCATACAGAATGTTGTGGCAATGTAACAAATATCAAGTAGTTTTACTTGACAATACGTATATTTGGTCTTTTACTAAAGGAGCACTGATTTTACACAACAGGATCAGTTTACTCATCATGAGAAGTACTAAAAAGGGGGCATGGAGTTTAAAAGACACAGGCATTTACCAGACAGTGAGGCTCTAACGAAAGATGCTATCGAATTGCATTATAGGAAATTTAAGATCCAAGGTTTTTCCAGACTGCTTCCATTTTGACCGTTCTTTTTTAATCTGTCTCTTGCGAGTCCCCCAACTTTCTGGAAGTCTCTAAAAGAGTTCTCTTTTAAGATTGTAACATTTCCTGAAAACATGTTTTTTTTTTTCTCTACTCATGTTTTCATCATCTGTATTAGGACAAGTTGGATAAAATGCACACTGGATTTTGTTCACTGGGATATATGACATGGGTCAGGAGATCAAAATATGGTAGTGTCATGAGGTCCAAATTGGTGTGACTGCGAAAACTGTATTTTTATGACGGAACAAAGTTTGCTATATAATCCTGAGCCAAGAGCAGCAACAGAAGCTGCCACTGCCATCTTTAACTTTTTTAACTTCTGAGGATGGACGGGACCCCCACTGCTAAACAGTACTCGCTTAAGCAAAGCACTAAGATTTTATTTTCCACTTGCCGGCTTATCCCATTTTAGCCTCTTCTGTATAAAAACGCACACATAAAACATTATGCATTAGTCTTGGGGAACAGAGTACTGGAATAAATGGGTTGCAGTGCCTCACCAGTGGCACAACCACAACAACAGGGGAAAATGGGGAGGTGTTACACCACCTCACCAGCCCCCGACAAGCAGGCTCCATGTGCCGCTCATTTTCCCCCAATTAGGAGCAGACGCCGCTCCTGCCCCAAGAGATGGCTCACTGCTAGACACGTTTGTTCTATGGCTCGACCGCTGCCGGGGGAGTGCTGTTAAATGTGCCCGCAGAGAGGCCACAACAAGCATCACAGACAAGGAGAGGAGAGGCAGCGAACATCCACATCACACCCATTAAAGAAGCAGCGAGAGAGAAAAAATGTGACAGAGTAAAAGGGATGACTTTTTATTATTGGATGGGCGCTGCTGGAAACTTCACCACAAGAGACAAACGCCCAAAAACAATAATCTCCCCACCCTGGCATTGCAGTTGGTTGGCCCACAACAACAACAGCAGAACAAAGTATTTGCTTTATGTGTTTTCTTCATAGGCAAAAACAATTGGATTACTTTTGCATCATTCTGACATCAATTATTGCCCCTGAAGTGCTTTTACTGCTGTTGAAGGGAGCACAGTGGAGCTACAATCATGAAAACACTTTGATGACAACAAATTAAAGTAACAGTTGACACTCTATAGCCCTATTATGATGGCAGGACCCATTCCATTAATCATTCCTTAAAAGATTTTGAATTATACAGCAGCCACACTGTCATCACAGGCATACCAACACTGTGCTGTAGTGAAATGTGGGAGTATCTGACAAATGTAAAACAGGGAAAGTTGTTCACAGACGGGGGGATCCAACCACACTGAGCACTTAATGAGGGACGTTCAGTGGAACACAGGACCAGTAAGTGGAATGTTTTGTGTGTAATAAAATAGGCCTTTGGCTTGGCTAATCAGATCTTAGTCAAAACATCTCGTAATCAGCATCCCTCAGCAAAAAGCCTGTCCATTAATCACACAGCAGCGGTGAGGAGCTGCATGGGTGGCATTTTCTCCCCACTGACACACACACACACACACACACACACACACACACACACACACACACACACACACACACACACACACACACACACACACACACACACACACACACACACACACACACCTTACCAATGTAAAACAAAAAATCGGTTGTTTTTATTTCTTCCCACATTACAGAGCTATAAAAAAGGTTTTGTTACAGTGTGCACATTTAGATACGGATGTGTAATTTGAGCAAAGGGAAGAAATTCTATTTGAAAACAATAAACATAGTATTAAAGCCATTAATAGACATTAAAATGGCAGGGAACAATTTGAAGTAAATTAAGATTATAATGGGCTTTATGATCTAGCATGGCTCCCTTCCAGACAAGCCAGAGACCGTATAAAAACTCTAAACAATGGCTGCTTTTATCGGCACATTAACTGCCCAAACACGCATATATTTGCTGCCCTGCATTCTGATGCTTTACCTGTTTATAATTACAGGCAGCTGCCGAGGCCCAGGTTTGAATGCTGGGCGTATTGTATTGTTGCAGGAGGAGAAGGAAAGTACTGAGGTTAAGTACAAGAGAAGGCGAAAGGGGAGTTGAAGACAACAGCTGACTGATCATGACTCCTTGGTGGTTTGGGTGGGTTTATTTAGGTACTTGACTGGACTCCCTGAAGCTTAGACAGACCTGCGTGTTTGTAAAACTAATGCTTTACACTGGTTCCTGCATGTCTCTGTATTCATATTGCCCTTACATACTCACACACACACAACATGACCACACTGGGAGAAACAGATCAACAGAGAGAGAGGACGAGGGTGGTCCTCTTGGAACCGTCAGTGTCTGTCTTTGGAAACTTAATCCTTTAGACAGACTATGAATGCTGTAATTGACTTGCTTGGGGCCATTATGAAGACAACAAAATTACACTAAATTCAATAGTAAACTGATATGGCTGAAGTAGGGTAATGTGCATGTTCAAAGCAGACCACAATGTATTATGTATCTTAGGAAAGGTGCAGAACCTAATTGCTTTTGTGCCACACAATGACATTGATGTAGTATCTAGGTCTATAAAAGGTCTCTATAAGCTTTAGTATAAGATTTCAACATTGTTGGACAACCCAGCACCCTTAAAGTTCAAATTCATTACTTTCATTCATTATTACATTGTTTAATTTCAAATCCAATGTGGACTTAGTGTAGTCAAAATAAAACAACAGTGAAAAGTAATTAAGAAGTATTGCTGCCTACAGAGCTGCACAATGTATGACACAAAGATGGTACCAGTGTAGAATCATTAGTAGGCTGATGCTTGGTGCCACTATCCATATTCTCACACTTTCCCTCTTTACACTGTATATTTACTATCCTATGCAGAATAAATATCAGATGCTTTTGTTTATGCAGAAGCAGAGCTCTGTTTATATATGCCAATGAATGTAAATGCAAGTATGGTGCAATGCAGTAGGTAACATTTACATGTTATCCCTGAACATTCCATAAAGGGTTTTTGCAATTGGGGCATGTGGATGTGCATAAAGAAATATTCCAGGCTTAACTCAATGATGAAAATAAAAGCAAACTTGTTATTCCATCACAGCAAAGATATGCGTCATCTGGTTGTTTATTCATGTCTATCACATGTGTATGAGAGCCAGGTTGAGGCTCAGTAAGCCACATTTCACTGTAAATACCTGCATGGTCAACACCCTGGGCTAATGTGGGTTTTTAACCTAGCAGTTATACTCAGGGTGCAGATAGCATCTTTATGCAGGCGACTGGTGTGAGTCCATGCTGCTCGCGCCATACAGTCCAAACAACCACCAATCAGGGGGGCTATTATGTCTACAGAAGCCTGTCACAACTACAAAGCCCGTTATTTTTCTAACATCTGAAAGGTGAAGGAGAGTGTAAGCAGGGGAGGGAGAATCATAAACAAACAGAAACAGCGAGAGAAGAGGAAAAAGAGACAGTGGTGCTGAAGGAGGCTTGGCCAATGTGCTTGCTTTTTAAACCCTCAAATCTAAGAGACACTGCCAGACAGAGAGAGCGAGCGCAGACAATTAGTGCCAACACTAACATGGGTAATGGTTCCAAAATGGAGTTCACACGAGCCTGCTTCTAGGCAGGAGCAGCCAAGAAAACAGTCAGCCTAAATCAGGCAGACCTGAATGGCAACAGAGAGGAGGAAGCAAATTCCTGCTTCAGTCAATAGGCCCTCCGCAACCCTGCAGCAACGGGCAGGAAGGCTCCACACTGAGGAATGACTGTCTACAACTTCAGCTCGGCTCAGTGGAGAAAGAGTATAGAGGAACTGCTGGACAATGAATATGAAACTGAAAGGAAATGTGAGGGGTGGGGTAGTGTGCATGACTAAGTATGTGTGAGAGTGTCAAAAAAGGGAATTTTATCTAAAAGGAAATTCTTCTGAAGCTGCATCAGTGCAGGTATAAACGTGTTAAACTTTGGTGGACTAGATTGCTTTACTTACTGTATGGTCAAAAACATGTTAAGAAGAATATGAAATAATTACCAAAGCAGTTTGTCTTGTGGGGAACAAACATTTTGCAGGCGGTGGCTATCTGAAGTTCAGCACTCAGTACAGCTTTGATGATGAGGTCCTCCACCTGTCTCATCAGCACTGGAATATACAAAATGAAGAGATTTTTCTTTCGCGCTCAAGAATTCTTATGTTTTGGTTAATTGATTTACACTTTCTGTTAAAATCTAAAGGAAACAATCGAGCAGGGGTTCAGAAATGCAACTGTAAACTGGCTGAATTTTACTCCATTATTATAAAGGAAAAGATTAAAAGCATGAAAAAAGGAAAGAAAATGAAGATTTGACTCACATGTGGTGTCCTTCCCCTCCTGCTTTAAATACCTCAACACTGCACTCATACTCCATTTGTTCCCATAATCCTCAACTTCAGGGTCATCGCAACTGAAAAGGAAGAAATGTGCTTGTGTTCTAATAAATGGATGAGTCAATCAAGCTTCCAATAACAGCGCCACATTCACTGATGAAAGTTACCTGACATAATCGCTGCTCTTCTTGTTCACGCTGTAGTTAGTGAGATGCATGAACGTGTTCTTAATGTTCTTTGAAGTCCGGTCATACTTGACTGTGGCAAATCTGCAAAAAAAAAAAAAAAAAAAAAAAAAAAAACTTTTGTAATCCAACAATTTCACTACATACAGTATCTATATTTGCCATAACGACCACATTGATAAAGCTGACACTAGACTGAATGATGGGGGGGGGGCACTTTGGAGAGAGATTAGCTTCTGGCAGTGTTTGAGAGGAGTGGATGCCACATGTGCAATAATGAGAATTCCTGGCACGCACCGTGTACCTGAATACCAACACAACTCTGAAGGAATGTCAAGCGATAAAAGTGGGATTCAGAATTTGGCCATGATTTATTGCCCACAGTTGATAATCAAGCCAGCAAACAAAAGGGCGGTGGCACTTGTATTCAGCACGTACCTCTATCAGACAGAAGCGAAGAGCCAGATGTTCTATAAATCATCTACCCTCTGCTGACCTACCTGTGCCTGACAATGGTCTCTTCTTCTTTGGTCATAAGTATTGTTTCTCGAAAAACAACAAACATCCAATAAATATAGCGCAATTATAGAAAGGTATCAAGATATGATCTTTGAACAGTGACACAATCAGCAACATTTGATGAGCACATCCTACAGCTGGAACAATGGAGCACTTTGTTTCAGAGTCACTACCACAGCGCACACTACACAGCAGTTGGTCTGAAAAGTTAAGGCTGCCCTCTTCTGGGCACTGACTGAGTACCAATGAGCCTAAAGTGCATGAACCAGGCAGTGTCTACACCGCCATTTACTATTCAAACTGGTGAATGCTTTTCTCAATACTGAATTTACTTTATTAAAACTCTTCACATTCAGGGCTTTTATATGTTATGTATATCTTATTTTGTCTGAAGTGAAACCAAGAAAACAAACATAAACCGTTATGGAGGCAACAGCTGTAAAAGAGTATTTAAAGTGCATGATCTATTGAGTGCTAGATTGTAATGTATTTGTTGTTAAATGTCAATTGTGCTGTAGTATTTTTGTTTGCCCCCACGAAGATCAGCGATCACTGTTGTGTCAGGTATTCACTATCCCAATGTCACAGACAAACAACAACAAAAACCCACATACAGCTCACCTAGCCAGGCCCTCCTCATACACATAGATGAGGACTGGGTCGTATGATGTCACCAACACGTACAACCGCACGTCAAACTTGAACTCTGTGAACAAAACAAAAACTAGAGTCAGTCACAGGGATTATTCAGAATGCCAAAACAATCTTTACAAATTAAGATGTGTCTGTAGCAATTAAATGGTGAAGAACATACCATCTATCAGTAGTGGGTTATTGATATAGCGAGACACCAAGATGTTCTCATCCATTGAAATCTGATTTGGCTGCAGATGACACACACAAAAACACATAAAAGACAATTTAATTAACACAATGAGGAAGATGAAGGCAGTAGATCATAATCATCTTAACATGTTCAAAGTGTTATCAATTGACCAGGTAACATAGCAACTTATTTTGTAGAATATTTACTAAAGTGATGAAGTTAGATGGCTTTTTTTTAACTGAAGTGCAACCTCACCTAACAAACTCAATCAACATCTGTCAATAGCAAAGTATGAATAGCATTTCCATGTAAGGTTTTTATGTTTCACAGTGCTCCATAATGTATATTACTGTATTGTGTGTTATATGGACCTGGGTCTGCAATAAAGTTTTTATAATTCATTCACCTACAACAGCATTAAACACTAAATTCCAAATAGATGATGTGACACTGCTGTTAACCATTAACATCAAAGAATCGTCAAGAAAAGTTGGAGACTGCAATGACACTGGCCATAGCGGGTCAACTTTCAATAACAGCCTATAAAAACACAATCTGGTGGTGGGAGATGGGTCATTTATGAGGTTGAAATGTGTTGCAGGTGGCGAAGTTGAGAGGAGATGGGATGGAGGGAGGAGGCGGGGTAACCTCAGTGCTGGCTACAGTTCAGAGAAAACCTGAACCAAAAAAATGAACGCATTTCTTTCTTCTCTCCAAATATCGCTCCGACATTCTTTCCACTGTTTCATAAAAATGCCTGAGAAGAAGAAGGATCGTGCATATGTTTTCCAAGAGTGAGAACCTTGTTGAGCTCCTCCAAAAGCCTTGGAAGAGTGTGATTTACTCCACAAAGCTTATTAATGTCTGAAACACTGGTTGATACTTATTTCAAAGACAGCTGTATCTGCACACCCCTCCACACACACAAAAACATCTGGCCAATGAACTCAGTTCACACAGTATTTTTTTTAAGTCACTATGCTTATATGTAACTCCCACTAAGTTTGTCATTAATGTCAAATTTTCACACACAATATTTGGTTAGCTTAGCTTAGCTTAAAGATTAGTTGATTCCCTCTGTTTCCAGTGTATGCTAACCTAGGCTAACCACCTGCTGGCTGTAGCTTCTACAGACACGTGAGTAGTATCAATCTTCCCACCTTACTCTCAGCAAGAAAGCAAATAAGCGTATTTCCCCAGATGTCAAACTATTCCTTTAACACGCTGCTTTTTCTCATACAGATCTCACATGCAAACTAGTGGTAGAACTTAAACCTCTGCTAATGTATCATCAACGTCTAAGTTTATTTTCAATTTCTGTCCCATGTGCATGTGAGAGAATGTGTTGTTCCAGTCCCCCACGTTCGGTGCCCTTTTACACACGGTTTTAAACAAAAAGCATAGAGAAAACACATTTTGTGATCATGTGATTTCCTTATTCCCTATCCAGTTTCCCTATCTATACAAACACATGTCGGTCAATTCACTCCAACCTCAAACACAGGTTTATTTTGGGTCATTGCATTAGTCTGACAGGGGTTATAGAGCAGCGATTCCCAACGTGAACCCACAATTTAAGGGATAAGAAAGAAAAGAAAAAACATTTTTCTGTTACACAAAACTAAGTATGACCTTGAGGGTTGATTCTTGTCACTGGATATGGAAACATTTCACAAGAAAAAACAAATCAACAATATGAGAAAACTCAGGAATAAAATAAACAACTTTTATTTTGACTAGATTATCACAAGGTCCAGTTACTTGGTTATTGTTTTTTTGCAGAAACATTTTATTCAATTATAGTTTAGCATTAATAGTTTAAGTAAAAAAAAAAACATTCTCTAAATCCAGCTTCTCTGATGAGGGATTTGCTGCTTTCCCCTGTTTTACATGAACTGAATATGTCGGAGTTTTTAAACTGTTGGTCGCACACACAAAAAAAACTCATCATGGGCTCTCGAACATGATGATGAAAATTTTTTTATTTTTGACTATTTTATGATGTTTTATAGACCAAACAACAAATCAATTACTTGAGAAAATAAGGGACAGATTAACTGTATAACTTGTTGCAGAAAAATACTCTTTTTACAGAGTCACAAGCCAAAAAGATTGGGACCGGCTGTATTAGAGAGTAATAACTCCTGTGGGTAAAATCACTCACATTGCTGACCAAGTAGATGCCTCTCCCTCTGGAAGATGCTACTGGTTTAATAATCCAGGGGCCCTTGTCCTTGGCAAAACAATCTGAGATTGAAGCAGGAGAGATGAGAAGAAGGTTCAAACAGAAAGAAAAATGTATAATGTATATGTTTAGAATGGGCAATGCTTGTAAACATATGATAAAGAGAGGTCGGGATCAGGTGAGCGGTGTCTTACTGCAGAACTCCTGGTACTCAGAGGGAAGCACAAAGGTCTGAGGAATAATATGGAAGTTTTTGAAGCCATGAGTCTGCTGCATTCGCTGGATGTTTTTATACAGACGGTCTTTGCGCGTCAATTCGTATGACCTGAAATTGAGCAGAACCTCCTGTTTAAAACGCCCCAGCACTGCACTCCACAGTTCCGACACTGACAGAACAAAAATATACACATACATAACAGCAATAGATCGCCCTCTGCCTGACATAATGATTCATTTCATGTTTCAGAGTGGCATCGGTCCAAACTAAATGCGCTTTGCAGTGGAAGCCAACAAACACATCGCCTGAACTGACGGGCTTAGAAGGGCTCAGCGTTGATATTTATAACACAGAAAACAGTGGCAACTCACTCATACATTTTAACAGTCTGTCATACCTGGGAAAATGGTTGACCTTCTGGAAGTCTTGAAGGCTGCGTAGTATGTAAGGCTTGAGGTGAGATCCTGTCCACATGAGGTTAAAGTCATTGCTGTTTGGGTGAACCTAAATAAACAGACGGAATGATTGACTTCACTTGACAAGATGGATCAAAACATTTAGATTCAGTACACACAGAGCAAATGACATTTGCAAAGGGATCAATAAAAAAGTTGAATTAAATCTAAGAAGCAGATCAGACACTCCAGCGATAACCTGAAGAAATACAGCCAGCTGTATAGAAATGATCACATAAGAACTCACAGATTTTCATCACCCTAACATTATTTTATCTGTTGAGTTTTTGTTTTATTCCAACAATTCCTTAGGAGGCAGAATTTACATGGCCGCTTGGTGTCTACGGGAGAGACAGATGTTTGCAATAAAGGCTTATTAAAGTTTGGCTCTGTTGCGGCTGTGGTAGACACTCGTCTGCCTTTGATGATGGGTTAGCGGGAGTCAAGAAGCATTGAAATGAAATAAAAAGGGAATTAACTGTAACTGCTAAGAAAGAGCCATAATAGAGACTTGTGTGCCCTCGTGAAACAGGATTAATGTTCTAGAGGTCAATTTGTTTTTTTTCCTTGGGTGCATTCCCGGGCTTTGACATCGGCACTATTAGTCAAATGAGATAAAAACAGCCCTACTATCCCTTATCCTACACAGCAGAGATGTACATAATGTATGCAGCTAAAAAACAATGCTGTTTTGCAAGATTTAGACTAATCTTTTCAAATGTGCATGATTTAGTGGAGAACATTACCTCATGGAATCCATGATTGGCCAGTATTCCCCGTACCAGGCGGCTCTCTGTGCGCACAATCTTGAAGGCCATATTATATCGCTCTATGGACAACGAAATATTCTTAGTATCCAACTTACTGAAGGCTCCACATTTTTAGCATATTATCACTCTTTTTCTCACAGTTATTTTGTAGCTTCAACAAATGTGGTGTACCTCCAGTAGAGCAGATATTCCCATCTTTTGAAACTGCAGCTTCAGGGAAAAACAAGAGAACTGGGATGGACTTGCTGAGGCCACTCCAGGCAATGCAGGGATGGTCTCTAGTGGACAAACAATTAGATGATACACACCCACAGTTAAAGTCATATTTTTAAAAGTTTGGGACCCACAGAAAATCTAATAATCTGAAGAAATAAATATTTGACTTCCCGGTAACAATACTATACAGATGCACTGTGGCATTCACTCCCGGATGATGTGAACTAACCTATATGGATAGTTTACTTAATGCTGAGGGAATGTTTCCTGACATGATGTTTATTTCAGTCAGGCAGACAGAGACAGAACCACGCACATTTTCAGGAGGTGCTGGGCAATAACAAACCCATGTACTGTACTAACAAACACCCTTGTAAAACTGCAGATTATCTGATAGTACCAGACACAGCCCGCTTATCAGGGGCTAAAAATGAGATAAGGTAGCATGATGATGGAGTAGAACTCAATCAGGCATGGCCAGCCTTGATAAGGAAGAGAGGCATGTAAACAATTGCTGCCCTGAGTTTAACTATCTAGGCATGTCAGACAATGTGGTAGATATCTTTTACAATGCGGTGGCTTCGCAGCACGCCCATAAACAAGGTATTTTGATAATAATTAAGCCTGTCGTTTATTTTATACATGAACGACCATCCAGACTATTGAGATACCACACACAAGATGTAAAGGTCTTAGACAGAAGGCCATATTGTTGCCATCGCAGTAATATTTCAGTAAAGTATGACCATTTAGGTTGCAAATATTTGATTAAATATGCAAATATGCAGGCACTTACATGTGTACGCCTCCTGTGTAGGCCTGTAATGCTATACTTTATTGTCCTTTGCATGTTGTCATAAACTTTTACATCACGTTAAAGTCAACTAATATCAACTGGTCCTAATAAATAAAGTGATGACATCCATGTAAAGGTTGAGGAGAAAAATGTTAACAGGTTGAAATCAAATGTGCAGCCAATGCTTGTTTGGTAATAAATTGAAATCGGACAGGGTGTACTAGAGATACTCAATTTCTGTAACATAAAATCAAAGTGTTTTACTATAGTAGTGTATCAGTAAAAAGAGCACTGGTCACCACGAGGATAATACTAAGCAATCCAAACTAATTCAGGAGATGGAAATTAGCCTAAAAGCAGACACAGTGGCTCTCAGTATGCTATGACTAAGTATAGCTTAAGAGGGAATTAGTTGCCTGAGACAAGATAACATATAGACCAACTGTTGTAGCTAAGATCTACAGATACTCTTCACTCTCATTCAGTTCATCTTTCATCAATTATGCAAAATGAAAGCTTCCTGAAGGCTTTATTTTGTCTAAATGTATCTTGGCATAAATTATTAAACTGGGCTTCTTCTGTAATCCTGCATAGATTACATTACATGATCAATATACTATGGCAAGTTGCAAAGACAAAGACTTTGGAACAGCCAGTAAAAAAGTGAATATGGTGTCACATTAATACTATATTTAAAGAGGAATCTTTAGGTGATGTCTTACAGGAGGATCAGTAGGCTAAGAACCTAACTGACACTGAAGGCAACCTGCGTAATTCAGACAGCCATGTCCACAAGCTGCAGTGACTGTGAACAATATCTTACTCATCTCCATCTCCGTTTACAACTATCTAACTGCTATAAAAGCAACGCAAGCATATCAGTGGATAAGTCTGTTTTCAAAGAGAATATACTCACAAAAGTGTATGTGATAAGAAATGAAACAGCATAGGTACATGCACATTCTGGTTTAGTTTGTCATTAGTGTGTGTTCTAATGTAGAAGTTTGCACAGACCTGATCAACACTAAGGTGACTGTATACGACAACACCCCTTTAAAGGTTTTTGGGGGAGTTTTTCCTAATCTGAATCAAAGGTAATATCTAATAATACTCTGTTTACTGTAGAATCATATAACAGTTAGTGCCTGAGGTGTATTGCAGTCAGCATCAGAAACGATTTGTCAGTTTAAGGAAGGAATAAAAAGCCTCAGCCTCTACTCACAAATAAGGACCCATCTCTGAGCTAATTTTCTTTTTCTGTTGTCATGTTTATGTTGCCTGTGGTCAAGTCAGTTTTATTTATCTCAATATCACAAATCACCCATGTGGGGGGCTTTACAGTCTGTACACAGCATATGACACAGTCTAACACTTACTCTTGCTCGTCTTCTGAGGAGGACTCAGAGTCCTCCTTGCTATCACGGATCACAGCAGGCATCTTCACAGTAAAAGGGGATGAGCTGCCCGGTGAAATCGTCCTGGGATCAAGTGTCTAGGTTTTACCATGGCACCTAAAACGCTACCACCTCCAACTGCAAAACACATCAGCCATTGAATAGCTCAATGTCAGTCCATTCATGCAAAATGTTGTATTAATAACCACGTTACAAAGGCTCGCTAACAAAGACTGTAACGTTAAATCTGTCCAGAAACCACTTAGCACACAGTTAGCCGAGAACAACTGCTTTGTAGTAACATTATCTTTCTATTAACGTTACAGTAAACAGAATAACGTTAACGTTAAGACTAAACCCAGACAGACAGCCAAACAAGAGCTATAGCAAGCTAGGTAACGTTAAATAAGACGTAAGGTTACTAACATGTTACTTTAGGTGTGGGAAGCTAGCTAACCAGGTAACGTTAGATAAGGTAGGTAGATGCTATGCCATACAAGTACACAACAACGTAAACTTGCCTTTATCTCTGAGAGCCTGCTAACTGCTAGCGAGCTAGCTGTTATCACCAGGGCCAGTTGATCTTAGCGGTTAATCTTCCTGGTAACTACAACAACTGACTGAGTAGCAACAGAGCGAGCATGCGCAGTCTCGAACATTATTTATTGTCCACCAGACCAAACCAAAGCCGGTCTACGGATATATTAGAAATTCTTTGACCAAAGTTTGCACCGCATCCGTAACCTTATAAAAAGATTGATTTACAGTCATTGGGTGGGACCAAAGCTCTAAGGGGACTACAATGTCTATGCACGCGACGTGCGGCATACGCTGTCGAACGAAAAGAGCGCATATTGACTTAGGATAATATATATATCTATGAGGATAATATATGTGTTTTTCTGTGTTTGAACAAGAACATATGCACAAACGAAATGTGTTACTAGTATTGATACACATATTATTAGCCGCTCTTATGAACTGAAATATGAAATGAAATACTTAAACCAGTGTTCGTTAATTAACGTCGTTCAGGATAACATGTATTACTCGAATTATTTTAGTGACCCTCCCTGGTCCATGGAAGAATGCGTTAAATATTTTGTAAGTCATCGAAACAGGTTAAGAACAAAAAAGGCCCTTACATTGATTTATTTACTTGAAACTATAATGTATTATTATTGTTGTTTTTAATTTGAGATAGCCCTTTTTATTTATTTTCTCTTATTTTATTTCTTTATGTATAAGCTCCTATGTTTTGTTTATATGCTCGACCCGAGGCAAAAGCTCTATTTTTGAAGTGAATTTGTAAAAATGCTTGTTTGTATATCTATATTCTGAATAATAATAAAAAAAAAATACATTCTACTTCCTGTATTTGTACAGATTTAACGAAGACGCAAGTCCCCACAGAGCATCCTCCTGTTCCACATCTGCTCTTTGTTTGAACGCAGCCTAGCCTACAGTCTACAGGTGACCGGGTTTCTTGGTTTCTATTGGTTGGCAAAGAAAGTAGGCGGAACCTGAACGCTCGTATGGGCCAATCATTTGAATGGTACGATTGGATGGAGCCATTTCTTAAAATACGTTATTGGTCAACCCCATAGTCCATGAAAGTCGGTTGGCTAGACTCCCATCGAAATGTTTTATATCCAGTTCTCTCTTGTTTCGTTATATACTCTCTATGGTTTCGTCCCACTCAGGAACATGTTTACATGGTAGTTTTATAGAGGCCGCCAGGTAAATATACGTACAATTCATAATTGTTTTAACGAGGTTCGTACAGCAACGTCGGCATGCTATGTCACGTATGTTATTGCTGAATATCTCTTGCTAGCTGATATACGTTATTCCTGTTTTGTGTCGGCCAGTTAACATGGAGCAGACATCTGTTATTCTGATTGTAATATGACCAGCCAGCTGCACTTGCATTCGCCTTAAGTTTGAAGCTGTTTATCCTGCACAGATAAACAACACACTAACTTTTCTTTCGGACAGGTGCGTCTCACAGACAGAAAACATGAGTCGCTTTCTGAACGTCCTGCGCAGCTGGTTGGTGATGGTGTCCGTCATCGCGATTGGGAACACCGTGCAGAGTTTCAAAGACCACAGTTTTTTGTCAGAGAAGCTCTACACAGGCACACCAGAGTTTGGTGAGCAAACGAGGTTTGATTGACGAAACCTAATGGACATTACAGATGGGACAACATTAAATGTCACATCATCATATTGCATATTTTCCACTCAACTGATCATGATGTTGGGGTTGTTAGGTGTTCAGGACTTGGTGATATGATTCCTTAGAAAATATATACGTGTATAGCGTTGAATAGAAAAATGTATCTGGAATTTGTATCAGCTTCTAAGACAACATTTGTATATGACTCATATATGTATGTAAACAATGAATAACAATATTCAATTTTAGAGTCACACCTACTGGATTTAAGAGACCAATACCATTTTTTTTTACAGTTAAAAAGTAGTGCTCTCTGGTGGACAATGTAAAGGTGACAGTTTCTAAATGACCCCAAACATATTTGACATCTTAGTACTGCAATTTCTTATTACTTATCAGCCGACATATACAGTATAGGCTACATATATTGTTATATTATATATTGTGTTAAGCTAATATTGGCCCATCCGACTTATTGATCTGGCTTGTATCAAAAAATGTGTAAATAAAATAAGTTTAGTTTTTTTTTCTCCATTTTTTTGTAAACTCCTTAATTTCTGATTTTCTACTTCTCATTTCCTTAGTGAATGGTCTCCAAGCTCGAACATTTGGCATTTGGACGTTGCTGTCGTCTATCATTCGCTGTTCTTGTGCCATTGATATCCAGAACAGAACGTAAGACAGCTTCTCACTTCCTGCACCTTGTTTCTGTTGGCAGTCTTCATACTGTACGTTCTTACTGTGTGTCATACCGGCTCCTGCAGGCTGTATCACATCACCCTATGGACATTTGTGCTGGCGTTGGGTCACTTCTTGTCTGAAGCCTTCATCTACAAAACTGCTCCTCTGACTATCGGAGTCATGGCACCTCTCATTGTGGCAAGTGAGTATGGACTGTACTTTGGAGTGATGGGGACATATCTTTACATTATCCCTTAATTGATTACATTTTGATGTGTTTTTCTAGCTTTCTCCATCATAGGAATGCTGATTGGATTCCAGTGTATCCCAGAGCCACAAGAGGAAGTCGGAGCACGACAGAAGAAACGTAACTGAATCCTGGCTGTTTGAGTTTCCTACCACCTCCACAATGACCACCAGACACTAGTGGACTGGTCCTAGTGTGCTATTTCTGGTTGTAGACCATATACAACTACGTGGGCTGTATTTAATGTTTATTAAATTTACAGTTCACAGTGCAATCAAAAATGGTTTGACGTGATGATGAACTCGGATGACTATACAGTATAAAACTATGCTCTGCTCTTCATTGCAAAGTCTCATAAACACGAATATCATCAATTATTTTCGATATTTGTTCTGTGCTATGTAATGTTTCTACACTCAATTATTGTCATATAAAACTTTTAGATAATGAAATTATTTGATTTTGGATATGTATTTATAAACTACATGTGAAAAATCAGTTGTGAGACATCTTGTTTCCAAGGGTGTAATTGTTTTTTTTCTTTTGACAAACATTTAATATTTGTGCTGCACTGTTAAAATGTACTAAAATACCACTGAAAAACATTCATTATAAAATCACCAGACAGCTTGCCACAACACATCAAGTAAAACATGTTAATGATAAACTGTACAAACACTGGTTACATAGCATGAACTTCATTTCTCAGTAACAATTTTACAAGCTAAGTACACAAAAACATTTTCTTGTGCAAAATGACAACTGCAGTAGATCGACTTGCCTTCCATCATGTTTTGTGCTGTGCCATCATTCTTCATGTTCCAGAAGCTCTCACATGTTCATCCAGTTATGTATCACCAAATGTCTTGTAGAGATCACTTACAGTAAAACAAGGACAAAACTGATGCACAGCATCAATCATATTTATAATCAGCAGGTTGCAGAAGTAATACTTCCATGTGATCCTGAATGGCAGGCAAAGATGAGCCTTGTTGATCTGACTGCCACGCCAGGAGACACAGCACAGTGCTTAGTCTGCATTAAACACTAACACTCAATAGAATGCTTCAGCAATGTAAAGACTCCGTTCACTTACACACAATATTGGTCCAATGTGAAGAAACACAGTTTAAATATTGCTCATTAGATGCATAGAACACTACATTAACACTAATCAGAGGGGGACTGTAAAAGCTTACGAAAGTTAAAGTTAAGTGAAAGAGTGTAGTAATGTTGGAGTCACTAAAGTGGCAGTTGTATTGCACTGACAGGACATATACAATGCCTACATTAGATACAATAATGTTTACAAAGATGATTTTGTGTAGGGGTGTAAAAACTATTGAGGTTCCAAGTGTGTTCCCCTTGTGCATGATTGACTTGAGCTTTGTTTGAAATGAGCTAAGTTGCACTTGGGATATTAGTGTGAATGTCTGGTGTTCAGGCCAGATCGTGGCGTTCAGGTCTGCAGGTTTTTAAGGCCTCACAGAGGGCTGCTCAGTATGTTCACTCTCCATGTGCTCACTCTTCACAGCAGCTTTTTTTTTCTTCTATGTGGCCGTGTGTGCATGTTTATGTTTGACAGTGTCAGTACGTCTGTTTGAATCTGTACACGGTATCTTTGACAGTCTATGCTCCTTATAATTTCCTCTCTGTCAGGACTTCAGGGGGAGAGATGACTCCTTCTAGATCAGCTTTCGCTTTCTGTAAAGGAAGAGGACAGAAAACAATTACAATTGTATCTTCCAACAAATGAGCAAAAGTAGTAGTTTTTTTTTTTAAATCAGAAGACACAGATTCTCAACCCATCACATTCTTCAGAAAGACAACAGAACGTTAACATAGACCAAAATTATTCTGTACATTAGAGTATTAATTAAACCCCTTAAAACATTAACCTCTTGCATTAAATCTATACTCCAGAAATTGTTATGTTCTCATCAAAACCATCCTCAAATCAGTTAGTGCTGTCAGTTCATCACAAATGTCAAATGATCACTTTGGAAGTTGATTTGAATAGAGCAAAACAAAGTTGACGCACGGTGACAACAAAAAAAAAATGTTAGTGACTTTTATAGGAGGCTGAAATCCTGGGATAAACAGTTTTATTCCAAAATAACAGAAGGTGAACCTGTTTATTTTGATTGTGGAGTGGAACAGAATGTACTACAGTTCAGTAGTAATAACCTGAAGTATTAAAAATACCTGTCATCTATTTTTTGTAAATTGAAAGACAATGTGGTTTGTAACAGTTTTGTTGAATGTTCTGGAGATTTCAGTGGCATTTAGACATTGAAGATAAGGTTTGTTTACTGTCACGTTACTCTGTTGTGTACCTGCCTGCCTGCGTGCATGTGTGTATGTGTTTGTGTGGTATTACTGGTGTTTACTTGGTGTAAAGAGGGTGTGCCCCTACCTTGGCAGGTGTGTGTTTGGATTTTAGTGAGGTTGTGGGTTTATGTGAAGACTGCTGTTGCCAGTGGCCGCTGCACGTTGTGGCCCCGTAGTCCTGCACCGATGACATAGAGCCTGTAGGCTAGAACGATAACTTGGGTGTCACACCTCTGAGGGGCTTAGAAGGGGCCACCTCATCCTCCACCATCTCCTCCATCCTACAACACCCCCAGAGTGCCCTCCACCAAACCCAGCACACCCAACTAATACTGCCTGCTACCTGCACTCTAGCCCAGCAGCTCCACACTGCCTTTAGTAAGGAGAATACAGTGTGTAGTTCAAAGTCATCTAGCAGCAAATCATGCTAAGATGTAACAGTATTTGTTTGGCATTATTCATTTAGATATATTTGACATCTATTCACCTATTATTATTTCAGCTGTTGTGCCTGTATCGTTATCTATCTCGCTGCTGCTGGTCTTCTTATTTCTAACAATTTAACAGAACTGGCTCTATAATAAAAGAAGGAAACTGGTGGTGGTCAATTTAATGTATCTTATTTAAGATATATTAGTGTGCAGGATTACTGGAGCTTTTCATTTTAGTGCATGTTGTTATGATGTTTGTTTAAAATGGCATTCATTGTTAATAATTTAGAGGTGATTCTGAGCAGCTGGAGGCCACTGGGTTTTATTTTCTGTTCAACTACATTTAAACATGTGATATGTTACATACATGTGGACTATTGACCAAATAGATGCTTTTGTTTCAGTTTAACTCAATAAATGAAACCTGCTTTTTTATTTATTAACAGTGGATAGTGATGTGTTATTATCACATTATTACAGTGTTTTATGAACAGATTAGTACAGATTACTGATCTTTGTGATAGCTGTCAACTGCACGTTTTTGTAAAAGTGAAAACAAAATTAGGTTTTTATAGCAACAGATGGTAAACATGCTTATAGAACACGGAGAGCTGTCAGACAAAGCAGAATTGTGCTTTCTGCTAACGGTATTTGAGAATAGAGAATGTTTTAGTGAGGTTGTAAAAGTGCAACCCCTGCTTTGCTCGTGTGTACCTGCAGCAGTGCATGAGAACCATTCAGAGTGCATTCAGCCCAGAGACATCTAACACATTCCTTCTCTAAAGGGATGTGAAGATCCCACCTCAGACTTTATGTAGTGTACACAGATGTACTTACACTCATTGCCTGCACCTCAGACTGTTGAAGATTGGCCTTCTGGCGTCGGAGATCGGACTTGATGAATCCTGCGATAAAGGAGAGGAAAAAGATTAGCTTATGGAAGTTGTGGCCTCGGTGGACTTTTGGTTTAAAAAGAAAAAAGAAAATGGCATATTACTGGTGATGACACACTTCTGTAATTCAATGTACTGTATTTTAAGTTGAAATTGAAAAAAGGGACAACACAGAAGGCTGTTCAAAGCAGGTGCCTAGACAGCACTAATCATACTGTATCTTAGTGTTACGTCCACATACCTTTCACAGTTTTAGGATCTTTAAAATGAGTTAACACATCCCATACAAAATGGTAACAGGGGTTTCATTCCACAACCCAATGTATCTTATGTTATTTTGAAAGGGATGATTTGCATGTTTTATGTCAGAGAATATCAGATAAATTAGTTGTTAAAGTTGTAAATTATGTGTTAAAGATGAGCCTTGTTGATCTGACTGCCATGACAGGAAAACACAGCACAGTGCTTAGTCTGCATTAAACACTAACACTCAATAGAATGCTTCAGCAATGTAAAGACTCCGTTCACTTACACACAATATTGGTCCAATGTGAGGAAACACAGTTTAAATATTGCTCATTAGATGCATAGAACACTACATTAACACTAATCAGAGGGGGACTGTAAAAGCTTACGAAAGTTAAAGTTAAGTGAAAGAGTGTAGTAATGTTGGAGTCACTAAAGTGGCAGTTGTATTGCACTGACAGGACATATACAATGCCTACATTAGATACAATAATGTTTACAAAGATGATTTTGTGTAGGGGTGTAAAAACTATTGAGGTTCCAAGTGTGTTCCCCTTGTGCATGATTGACTTGAGCTTTGTTTGAGATGAGCTAAGTTGCACTTGGGATATTAGTGTGAATGTCTGGTGTTCAGGCCAGAGCGTGGCGTTCAGGTCTGCAGGTTTTTAAGGCCTCACAGAGGGCTGCTCAGTATGTTCACTCTCCATGTGCTCGCTCTTCACAGCAGCTTTTTTTTCTTCTATGTGGCCGTGTGTGCATGTTTATGTTTGACAGTGTCAGTACGTCTGTTTGAATCTGTACACAGTATCTTTGACAGTCTATGCTCCTTATAACTTCCTCTCTGTCAGGACTTCAGGGGGAGACACACACACACATACACACACACACACACATACACACAAGGTCAAATAACATAATAAATGACATTAGGTAACCAGTAAAATGCTTTAAAAGTTAAGGAATTTTAAAAGAGCATATTATTGTTTTAATCTTTCAGCTTACCATAAATAGCGATAATTGTCAGGACAAAGCTCGTGGACTGGGGGATCAGAGGAGCATTAATATTGCTTTGACAAAGCAGCTCTCATCCCAGCAATGCAAAAAATGCCCAAAAAATCTTTTTTAACGCATTATTAGCAAAACTGTAAGAGCTGTTAAGACCTGTGGACATCAAATGTGACAGACAAGGTTCACAATAACCTGGGGCTTAAAATTTGTCTAAAAACTGTGTCATCATGACACGTCACAGTAAACCTTCTCTTAGCCACCATTTCTTAAGACTTAAATCTTTGTTAAAATGAATTACATTACTGTAATGACTTCTTGATAAAAAAATGGCATGTTCTGCAATGTGGCATTGTTCAAATTGAAACACTTTTACTTGTGATCATCTTTGTCAATTTATAATTAATTATATTGTAGGTTTTCTTTATCAGGATCCAAAGTCTTGAAGATAACATACAGAGTTTAGAGAGATGTTGTATACTATGAGTTTGCATAACAAATCTCAGATGACTCCTACTACTGTCACTTTAATCACACCACTGTTAACATAATACATGACATTAGGTAACCAGTAAAATGCTTTAAAGTTAAGGAATTTTAAAAGAGCATATTATTTTTTGTTTGATATGGAGCATGAACAAATAAGATGCTGTAATTTTCATTTAATTGTGCCTTTAATAAATGGGGATTTTTCATTCAGCCACTAGAGGGCAACCTTATCCAAGATAGTGCCCTTTATTTAGATAAACAAATAAAGGGCACTAATGAAATATACCACAGTGCTGCATGTAACTAAATAAACCTAAGGTCTATAAACACAATACGCCCTGGCTTAAATAGTCATGCTTCACTTCTGTGTTCAAGTTCCATTTAATATCACGTGCATCCACTGTTGCTGACAGGAGTTCAATGTTCACTGTTGTTTTGAAAAGTTGTTGTAAGCACTGTGACAGGAGAGGTGTATGCTGAGGAAACAGAGGAGAGGTAAATATCTTACCTGTCAGTACTGTTCCTATTAGCAGGAAGATGCTCAGGAAGATGTTTCCTGCTAAAGTGCCCCATCTATCAATAATCTTCCCTTGGGAGATGGTGAAAATGATTCCAAAGATCTGAAAGGAGATTAAAAAAAAAAGTACAGCCCCAAACCAACACCTTTTGTATTCTGTTTTGTTGTTCATGCTAACATTACTCACCTGAGCTGAACAGTTAAGCAGTCCAGATGAGGTTCCCTCTGACTCTGGATAGGTAAGCTCTACTGCAAACTCAAAGCCCAGAGGTAGATATCCTGTCATGAAGAAGCTGCAGACAGACAGAGAGACACACAGACACACACACACACACACACACACACACAGACACACACACACACAGTCAAATTAAAGGCTAAAAGAAAAATGTGTGATCTGCACTAGTTTTCGTCCCAACCAAAGAAGGAATAGAAATACCACAGATTTAAAAGTAGGGCAAGTGTATATCAGTGTACAATACATCCTGTCTGGGTTTCAGTAATGAAAGCCAACAAAGGAATTGCTATGGAAACCAGTTATGGGCTTAATCAGCTTACCATAAATAGCAATAATTGTCAGGACAAAGCTCGTGGACTGGGGGATCAGAGGAGCATTAATATTGCTTTGACAAAGCAGCTCTCATGCCAGCAATGCAAAAAATGCCTAAAAAAATCTTTTTTAACGCATTATTAGCAAAACTGTAAGAGCTGTTAAGACCTGTGGACATCAAATGTGACAGACAAGGTTCACAATAACCTGGGGCTTTAAATTAGTCTAAAAACTGTGTCATCATGACACGTCACAGTAAACCTTCTCTTAGCCACCATTTCTTAAGATTTAAATCTTTGTTAAAATTAATGACATTAATGACATAAAATTGGCATGTGTTGCAATGAGGCATTGTTCAAATTGAAACACTTTTACCTGTGATCATCTGTAAAATCTATAATTAATTATTTCATAGTTTTTTTTTTATCAGGATCCAAAGTCTTGAAGATAACAAAGAGTTTAGAGAGATGTTGTATACTATGAGTTGGCATAACACATCTCAGATAACTCCTACTACTGTCACTTCAATCATACCACTGTCACTTTGCCTTGCAATTTTTGTCTTCACATGTTCTTGTTTATTTGTTTTTAATTTACTTTGTTTTTTTTAATATACCTCTTAATAATTATTTCTCTATATATCTGCACTCTTGTTCTCTTTGTGCTGCTGTAACAACTGCAGGAACCCTGTTTAGTGTTCCTTATAGAGAAATAACTGACCATAGTTAATTTTTAATTTAATTTCAAACCCTGGCTGTGATGTTTATGACCTCTGCAGCCTTTACTCTGTAATGGTTACCTACCCTAAAACTCCAGCTGTGACAAACACCACCCACAGGTGACCCAGGTTGAGGGTGAAGGTGTAAACCAGCATCCCAATCAGAGAGAGGAGATATACAGCCAAGGTGGTTTGTCTGAGGAGACAGGAGAGGAATATTAATCATGCAGTTTAAAAAATGTGCGATGGCGATACGATCAATCAGCATATGCATTCACACACAGCACACCCTATTTGAGGAAAATCCTGTAATCTGATTTGACTTTTACATTAACGAATCTTGTGACGAGGCTCCTGTTTGCTACATGCCTGCAAAGCTGATCAGAACAAAGAAATCCTACAACACAATTTAACAAAAAAACATTTGGCTTTGGGGGAAATATTTCCTGCTTATCCCCCATCTACAGTATATTGTGACAATTCTATACTTAAAAAAATAAGCTTAACAATAAAAGTAGCTTAACAGGCAAAGGCAACACCCAACTTTAGTGTTGGTTTTGTTGTGTAAATGACAAAGTAATATCTGTTTCCATAGATTTGTCAACACCTGCCGTTATTTAATGTAGATCCAATGTTTCATTTGAAAAAAAACACTTGTTTACACTTTTTTATTTTTTAGTCTTTAAGAAATTCATTACAAGAAGCAAAACTCATCAGTACCATCAGGGTTAAACTGGGAGCAATGGGACCATCTAATAAGCCAGTAGCTGTTCTCCTCCACATTAAACATGCATCATTGTATGTGTCTCATGCATGAAATGTGTATAATGCATATTATGATGCACCTAACTAGGACTTATGTCAAAAACATCTTCAATTTCTACCACTACAAGAGATAACAACTATCAAATAGTTCTGGTTTAGACCTATATTAAAAAGTAATGTATAGTTTGTGTCAGAGCAGGCATCTTTTTCTAGAAGAATGTCTTACTTAAAATGAATGAGTCACTGAATACCCCTCGTCATAACCCAGGTCATCTGCACAAACAGGCTTACTCTGGTGAAGCTGTCTCTCATACAACCATGCGTAAATTATTGCTGCAAAACATTTTTTGTTAATATAACATAGTCCTTTGACTCTGTCCCACATGGGACAATAGGCGTGAGAGGGTCAACAACGTAAATCCGGACCTGACGGCTTTGACAGCTAACCATCCTAATGGCATGTAAGGAATCTGAGGGACGAATCATAATAGTTTGCATGCCAGATCGCTGAAGCCAGTGTGCCAAACATCTAACACTCGGAAATCTATTGGAAATAAGTGGTTACTTTGTGAAAAAAAAGTACTGATATTCTTGATCAAGACAAAAATGACAGCATAAAAAATTCAGATACCAATTGGAAATCTTCACTTTTAAGATTAAATTATTAATATTTCCCAAGTTTAATGTGGTGGCCTGAGATGTGACCTGGGAGTAGCAGCAGAGTATAGCCTGTCAGTTCAGATAAGCAGAGAGGGACATAAGATATAAAACTCAGTTCCGCTGGATTCTCATTCATGAATGCACTTGGACATCTCCCCATGAATGGATGATTTAAAAGACATCTATGCAAGGAGCCCATGTTTTAAAGCAGAGACTGACTGTTGTTCCTTTCAGAGGTGACGGTGAGTTTTCACTTAAAATGTGAAGCTACAACATGACATTTGTTGAAATGCTACAGGCTCTGTCGGTCTGATGGTCTTTGTTCTTTGTTGTAGACTGAAATATCAATTTCAATAACTATCGGATGGATTGCCATGAAATTATGTACAGACTTTCATAACTGCTTTGATGATCCCCTGACGTTTCCTATAGCACCACCATGAGTTTGATATTTGTGGTTTTGAGCTATCGGATGGATTGCCATGAAATGTGTCAATGTTCCCCACAAGATCAAAAAGGTCAAAGTTTTTTTGAATTTGCCAAACACTAATTTGCAAATGTTACAATGCTAACACACTAAACTAAGATGGTGAATATGGTACACAATACAACTGATTAACAAAAGCATGTTAGCATTGTCATTATGAGCATGTTAGCATGCTGATATTAGCATTTAGCTCTAAGCACTGCCTCACAAAGCTGACATTAGAAGAACCACTGTCAACATGAAGTCATCAATGACCCTAATCATTGATTTCCGGGGAACTTTAACACTTGCTTGTCTGAAGACTGTAGTAGCATGATTACACTATGGCTGAGTTTTGGCTTCTTCTCAACGTCTGGAAGCATTACTTAAGATCACTTCGGCATTGTTTTTGCCTTTCAAAGTATCAATAGTAAAACAGTGTTTGTAGAAATATCTTACTTGTATGTTTTGGTCTTGTCCAGCCAAATGCCACATATGATGGACCCCGCCATGCCAGCAACAACAATAGTCAGACCAATTCTCCCAGCATTCACTTCTTCACCCTGAGAGTAAAACAATGACATTTCTGGTTTAACAGACAATATAAGGCATCTGTGACCTTGTTCAGCCTGTAGTTATGTTGTCCCGGAAGCTCTAAACAATAACAATCAGATTCCCAGATCCCAGTTATCTGTGTCAGAGCCATCTCCTTGGCAGCTTCATAGTTATTGGTATCAGAGAAAACCACACAAATGTCTACATGCTGGGCCTCTTGACATTGAGTACATGGCAGGAACGAATGGCTTAGGAGGTTAGGAAGGAAGACACAGAGAACAAAGAAAGAACGAAATAAAAGCTAATCTGGTTTGAAATAAAGTATACAAGGCAGAAGCATATTTTAGAGCAGACGCACTGAGACTTACAGGATATTGTTCAATGATCATCTGATTCAACAGTGTGGAAATAGCATAGAAGCAGCCGACGTTCAGCCCTGTAGACAACAAACAGAAATCAGTGTCTGTCTATTTTGAGAAGACCTGTAGGGAAAGCAGAAGATGCAGATGGGACCTAATGCTGCCCCCTAAAAACACTTCTTCACACATCACACACATTATAGCCTTCAGACTCTGTCACTACTTGGCTAATAGCATTTAAGTTTATTTATACTGGAGCACAAAGACACAAAATGACCTTAAAATCCCATTGTCCAGACATGTAAAGGGTACACATTTACAAACACATTTCAAAATGCTTCACACTGTCAATCATTGACATTGTCTTCATTAAATAGTGACCTTTGAGCAAAAAAGTGACATCTCAAAAGACCTTTAAATCAATACTACACATTGCGCTCGAAGTCCATGTGTTATGATGACACATCCCCATATCTGCACTCCAGCTGATAGAGACTGTGAGTCTCCACACATGTGATTGTGTCAGCTTCAACCGCAGATGTCTATTTTGAGGCTTTTAAATCTTTGTTACCTTTCACCTCGAGATTGCAACAACATCTTTCCCTGGATATGTGATAAAAGTAATGATGTTGGAGTGTGGGATGACCTGCATGTTGCAGTGATGTAATCAAGACATCATCATGATAGAGAAACATATGAAGACATAGATCTGGACTTACTCTTTCTATCTTTATGATATCATTTTATGGGACCTTCCTATGAACCTAGAGTATTATGTAAGTGAATCAACTTACAACAATTCTGATATTTGGTTAATCACTAATCAGAATCAAGTAAAATGCTAAATATTTGCTAGTTTTAGCCTCTCACATGTGAGGTTTTCCTTTTTTTCTCTGTTTAATATCATTGTGACTTAAATGTCTCTGGGTTTTGGATTGTTGGTCAGACAAAAAAAGCAATCTAAAGACATCATCTTGGACTCTCAGAACTCCTAATGGGCATTTTTGCCATTTTCTTGACATTACCCTAATTGTTTAATAAAATGAATAGACAGGAAGGGTACCTACCATAGGTGACCACCAGGAGCATGAAGGGCTTGTTGCGCAGCAGCCTCAAGATAGAAGCTGTGTACGAGTACTCGCCGGGGGGGATGTTCCTGGCATGAGCCTGGGCCTGGGTGGGAGGGATCTCCGGTCTCTCCTGAAACACTGTTAGACAAACACAATATTTCATGAGGATACTTCTGTGTTCTTTCATTAAGATTGTTGTGATAGTGCATTGTCTGTTCTCTTATCGGCCAATACAGACATTGACGGGGGTAAAAGCCCAGTGTGACGCTGGAGGTCATAGTGACAGGTAGAGGAATAACAGTGGAAGCAAAATCTGTAGTTAATTAACAGGATGAGTCAGTCAACATTAATCATTATCACCTTACCTTAATTTGATTAGCTTTGTATTAATTCCTTGTCCTTATAAACCAATTTGTACCTTATTAAGTTATTATAAGCCCAGAAAATAACTTTTTTTGATTTTTTTGCAGGGACAGATACACAGAATAGCATATCAAATATTACATACTAATTTGTAATGCCTGTCCCTGGATTGGCTTTTATATCTGATCTGATATAATCAATATTAATACCACACCCTTGATACCTCATATTAGAGTGGCCACACAGCAACTTGCAGCTAATAAAGTAATAATAATGTAATAATGTTGGGTACAAAATAAAACTTAAAAGCCGCTGTATACCCATAGTCCATCCAAACATGTGTTTTTATGTTGCCTTAGGTCTAATCATGTTTGTATGTACACAGGTAATTTTGAAAATAGGGTTTAAAAAAAAAAATCAGTTCAAATGGAAATGCAAAAACACAAAAACAAGGCAACATAACCCTAATCCTAGAGCCATGTTGGCCAATCATGCGGAGAAGAAGCCAATCGGAAGCCTGAAAAAAATCTATTTCCTAATGGCTTTCCTAATCTGGCTGCCATGGCGTATGGATATAGCGGAAGAGTTACAATACATTTTTGTGTAAACATGTAGTAAAAAAAAAAAAAAAAGTCCTGTTAGCAAGGTTAGAACCAATACTATTTTGGCCATGGCCACCATTGCACGAAATGCTGCCTCATTTTTGACACCTCACAAAGGAGATAAGGGTGCACATTTTGACCAAAAACTCAATTTCTCTGTCTACACAACAACACTGAAAACAGAGTTTTTGAAAATCAGATTGACATTTCCCTCACCCCTTTGGTTTGTTGCACTTGTTTGAGCGCGGCAAGTTATCATATCAGTTTGGTGACATCCTGTAATGCCAGTTAACATAGTGCCAGTTAACATCTTCCAGAAAGAAGTGCAACCCGTGGTAAAGCTTTACTATGTTTCTTTGACTGTCGATGAGTTTTAGTCCTTCGTGGAGGTGAAAGGAGGAACTAACAGAGCTGATGGGGAAGATGATTTCATAAAACACTGTCACAACTCTCTGAGCTCCTGCATGTATTTCCCATCGTGTCTGAACACATCTCATCAAAAGGTGAACAATTACAGCAATTACTGCTGCTGCTCATCCAGTGGACTGCGATGCAGTCATTTCTCGGTAGAAAGCACATCTCAGGAAGACTCAGCTTTCCAGCGGTGCTGCTTTAGGAGCCCAACAAACAAGTAAAAAGTTCTACCATATAAAAAATGATAAGATTTTGTGTAAACAATGAGCCCTGATGTTGCAAAACACTACTAGAGAATCACCTGTGTTCTCGTCTAAAAATACCATTACACTGCCAACTAAAAAATATCATTGGCATTGCTGTGGGACAAAGGATGTGAGGTAACAGCTTTATCACAGTCCCTAAAGCACAAACTGTCAAGATGACTCTTTGCTTTATATATTTTCACAGCATGACTGTGGGAGTTATATGAACTTGAAAGTAACTTGCATGAGTGGGCAAGAAGCCCTGACAGCTCTATGAGCCTGCGGATGTGAATAGTAATCTTACCAATGACCACGAGGATAAAGATGAGGGTGGCAACTCCTGCGCTGATGTAGAACATGATTCTGATGTAGTTCGCCAGCTCATTGATATCGTCCACATTAGGCACAAGGATGGGAGGGAGCAGGAACCCAATGGCGATACCCATCTGTAGGTAAGAGGCACAAAATTTAAAATTGAATCTGCGCCTCTAGCTGACAGCTACACACACAGCTATAGTTAGTACACATCATTATAGGCGGAAAGCATCATTACATAAGTTGAAAAAACACAAACTTGACATTTGTGTGAGTGATGGCTACCAGTAAACACATCATTAATACATGCTTATTTCATATGTAGTGATTACAAAATTAAAATCTAAATATGTCAAAGGTGGGTGGTGTTAAAGCAATAGTTTTACATTTTAGGAAACTAGCTAACACAGTATAATGTTTGTTTAATCTGTACAAAAGAAAATATAAAAACTTTAAAAAATCGCTGTTTTATGGATGGTTATGTTGAACCAAGACAGGCTAGCTCAATGGTGTTTTAAGCTCTCACCGTCGACTTCAAGGCAGCGCTGCGACTGTTGACACCTAACCCTAACTCTAACCCTTGCCTAATCCTAGTGCCTTCCATGCAGCGCTGCCTGGAAGATGACGTGGGGGGCTTAAAACACCAAACACCGACAGGCTAACTGTTAGCCCGTTTCCAGTCTTTAGGCTAAGCTAAGGTAACCATTTGACAGAGAGATATGAGAGTGGTATTGATCATCTCATCTAACTTTCTGCCAGAAAGCAAATAAGCAAATTTCCCAAAATGTAAAACTATTGCTTTAAGAAATACAGGTAATGCAAGGGGTCATATTTTGGGGTACTCATTTCGGCGAGGGGGTCATGTGCTTGACATAAAGGTACAATGTCTGTTTGACTTTTTATATCCTAACACTCCTCCTCCCAACCCACCCTCAGGGTCAGCAAAAGTTCTAGTGGATCTCGGACAGTTGGGGGGTACTAAACTTTCTAAATCTGAATACCACATGAGTAGTGTCCACTTCCTCATCTTCCTACAGCCTCAAGAACATTCCAGAGGGAACACCAGCCAAAGTCCCTCCATTCTAGGTGAGAGATGGAAAAGTGCAAAAAGGGACAAGACATGTTCTGGGGGAAGAAACCTGTGAACAGTGTTTGAGGCTTGCAAGCACAGAAATACATCAGACCCCTTCAGTCCTCTGAGAATGTTATAGCCACTATGATTTAGGCTATAGATGTGCACCTGTTACCCTCTACAGTAGAGAATATTAATCATTAATTTAACTTGAGGTCATTAGGCTAGAGATCCCTTCAATACAGTAACTGGAGAGCCATCTATGTTTAATCGCTGTCACATATCCAAGCAAAGAAAATACATTGTATCGCTAATTTTTGAAGTCTTGATAACTTGATAACAAAAAAGCAAAACAAGCTTATTCTCAATTGGTGCAAATTAAGGATCTCTTATGAAGTTACTTTTGGCACACAAACTGTTAATCTGTTTGTTCTTCAAAGGCCTTTATGGAAATCCTACCTACTTTTGCTTAATGTGAACTATTTCTGAATGTCCAAGGGGATATGTGAACTACTTCAGCCTGAAAACTTGGAAGCATCAAGTTTAGGGACCGGATCCAAAGGAATAAAGTCCTGGTGAGCAAGTAAACATCAACAACAATGTGTTCTTTTATCTTCAGCAGCGGAGAGTGGGACTTAAGCAAAAAACAAGAACATATGTGACAATGGCCGGTATACAGTGTTTGTTAATGTAGGTGAGAGAGAACACACTTCAATTGAAGAAAAAAAACATTTTAGGTTCAGAGGTTCAAGAGCATCACAGGGGTCAGACGTCTTTTGATGATCTATGTTTAGGTATAGGGTTAAACATTGTGGTGCGATCACAAGGCATCCATATATACAGTATATATAGCCTAATACATAAGATGCCTGTGCAGTATCCATTCACTGTTTTTATTGGCATGTACAGAAAGAATAGTTTAGAACTAAAATTAATTATGAAGCCAGATTCTTCCCTTTAGAAATGACTCAAAAATGCTGTCAAAATGATGTCATGTGATGATGTCTCTCTAACAATTGTTTTGGTCTTGTAAGGTGAAAGAGACATGAACCATGACATGTTCAGGTTTTCCTTTACCTTAAGCTTCAGACGACCTAACAAGTTCAATACATTTTCTGGTATTTTTAGTGTGAGAGGATAAGATAGGATAAACGACCACACACACGCTCTCCAGCAGCCCTCCTTATTGCCATGGACACAGAATTCTCAATGTAATCTCATTATACAGTTAGTTTACCCCAAGCCTGGGAATTTGTTCAGAAGCAGGAGGTGAAAGTCAACCGCCACCCCCACAATTTCCCCTGCCTAGAAAGAACAAAAGACACACATGCACACACACACACACACACACACAGACACAGACACAGACACAGACACAGACACAGACACAGACACACACACACACACACAGGTAGAGCTACATTCTGGCATATCTGCTTCCTCCCAGTTTGGGAAAGTCTTTACCACACACCTCATCTGTTACATTAGTACACTGCTGCTTACAGTGTGTACATGTAGAAGTGGCAGACTTCTTATATGAGTTTTATTTAGCTGACAATTTGCTCACTGCCACCACATTCTTCCAGCAATTTTCTTTTTTGCTCAAAATGAACTTGTTTGCATACAATTTACAGTCTTCTGAACACAATATTTAAGAATACATATTTCACAAAATGGTCATAAAAATGAATGAAGAACCTACCCTTGTTAAAGAAAATCACCATTGAACATTTGGAAAATAACCTAAAAGTAAACTGTGAGCTAATACTTTCACAGCTGACATAATAAAATCCACTTTATAAAATGGAGAGTTACAGTCCTAGATTATGATCGGCTGAGACGTGATCAAAGTCGTTGTAAAATACTATAAAACACACAACTGTGACGTCGTATCTAAAGACGCTCTCTAGCTGTTCTAAAATCCCTGTAAACCACAGCCTGTCATGGATTATTGCTTATTTATTCCTCAACTTCACATTTACCACATGCCATACCGTCGTCACGAAATCCTGAAGTCATTTTAAGCAAACTGAAGCTAACATTGTCAACATGTATTAAGTGTTTGTTTCTGCAAGTTAACATGCATCGCTTCTCTCAGATCCTTTTCACTGTTAGAAGCTGAAGCAGCCACCAGAGACGGATTCAGTCACACATTCAAAGACGATGACATGGCATAACATGTACCTGCCTGTTTTTTGACACATGGCCTTTCAGATTGCCAAAGATGATAGATCTCTCTCTCTCTCTCTCTCTCTCTCTCTCTCTCGACAACTGAGTCATACTCTCTCTACACCAATATGAGAAGATAACACACACTGCCAAAGACATTTTGAGCCTGAAAGGCAAACAGAGACACACCTGGTTTCCCAGAACACCAGGGGGTGGAGACCTCCGGCTGCCCAAACTACAGGGACGAAGAAAGTCATTGCAAATGGGGGGGTCAGCTGTGCTCATCTTTATTCAGGCCCCACTGCATTTGAAAGCTGCACCCACCACCACGACGTCCCTGAGGCCCCGGTTGTCGAGCAGCCACGTTACAGGCAGAATGAGGGGGAAGTAGGTGAGGAAGTAGATCAGGGAGAGCCAGTCAATGTCAAGGTTATTGATGGCGTAGAAGCGCATGAAGATGTTGCTGATGATGCCATACTGCAGCCACGTGAAGGCGTTGCTCATGGAGTAAGTGCTAAAGGTGAACAGCATGACCCATCGTCGCTTATACACCTTGGTCTCCATCAGTGGGAAGAGCTGCGCAGCATCCAGGGCTGAAGGCTCCAAGATGTCGTTGCTGTCTCCCAGAGGCAGCTGGCTGTATTCTCCCAAACTGGTTTTCTTGCTGGAGACCAACCATTGGCTCTGGCCTCTCCAAGGCCGTCCATCCACTCATGAGGGAATTCATCCTGAGAACTCGTGTTGCTCTTACTGAAACCCCTTCAGGCTTCAGTAGCACTTAACAAGTGGAGGGAAGAGCAAACATTTCTCCTTGTGTGTCCGTTCTCTCAAAACCGTGGCAGTTCACCTGACTCGTCCCTCCCACCCAGCAGGTTTTTCCTATAAGCTGATCATAAACAAGCTCGCCAGCTGTGCAGTGGCGATTACTGCTTATTAGTCCTTCTGATTTAGCAGAGGTGGATCCTGAACAAGCTACCTCTCCTTATGTCCTGTCTCTCTTAGTTACGCTGTTATAGTTTTAGACTGCCGGGGGACTTCCTTCCTTCCTTTGACACACTGAGCTGCTCTCTCCTCTCCCTTTCTATTACCATTTGTGTGCATCCCGTCCCAGAAATGCTTGTTATTAATCCTAGCTTCTGGGGAGTTTACTCCCCGGAGTCCTTATGTTTTTTCCCCCAGCGTATTTCCTTGGAGAACGTTGGCACCAAGATCCTGGTTGCAGCTGTCGCCGTGGTCCTGCTGCACTCCCTGCTGAGCTCAGCGGTGCCCTGCAATGTCCTGCTGAACCCTGCTGCTTCGAAGTCACTGTTCCATTATTAATTTGACTATTATCGCCACTGTTCATCATATCCCCAACCGGCCCGTCAGACACCGCCTACCAAGAGCCTGGGTCTGTCCGAGGTTTCTTCCCAAGAGGGAGTTTTTCCTCGCCACTGTCGCACTGCTTGCTCTTGAGGGAATTACTGTAATTGTTGGAATTGTTGGGACTTTGTAAATTATAGAGTGTGGTCTAGACCTACTCTATCTGTAAAGTGTCTCGAGATAACTTGTTATGATTTGATACTATAAATAAAATTTAATTGAATTGAATTGAATCTGTGGTGCAGTTGCTCTGATCCCAGCCAACTGTTACATACCTGACTGAGTCCAGTCCTTAACACCTCGCTTTAGTCACATGAAAGTTTTATTTTTCATTTCAAACTCCTCCTTCCAGTATATGTCTTGCCTTCACTAAAGCCCAATCACTTTTTATTGCATCATCTGTCTTGGATGCTACCACACTGGCAGACCTGAAGCCGGATGATTGAAAACGTATTCATTTAGCACTGACACATTTTTGTTATGTTGTCTTTGTAATCAATGCAAAGTGCTTACTCAAAAACATTGGATTTTGAATGCTCTGCCGTGATGAGGTACTGACAGGTTCGATGCTATATGATGCTAAAACGTGAGTTTATAGTACTCAACCATATTGGAAACTGGAGCTTGTTGTCACTGTTTTTACTCTCAGTGGAGGACTATTACTGTGGGACATACACAATTAGTCATGATCAATCATTTTTCAGAGGATTACTTTGTATTTGGATTATTCAATGTTCTTCAACTTTTTCCAGAAAAGGATTCAATCATGCCACAGCTGAGTCTGACAACGTTTTCATGAGAATTTGAGTTTCAGGTTTTTATGGTTGTTCGTATGAAAATTGTGTCATATTGGAATTTGTTTTGCCTGGACACTGTGACAACAAATATATTGTACTTGATATGGAGGCACTGACTGTTAATTGTGTCTAATGTCTAATTTTCTGAATTTTGTCTCTGAAGAAGATGGAAAATTCATTGCAGGCCTTGCTGGATAAAAGTTCAGATGCTACTGGTACTGGAGGGTTTGTTAACCTATCGACAGTAGCAAACAAAGAACGTGAATTATTATTGTTTCTGGCGATAATGTCAGAGAAGAAGGACCACCTTGCATTCCTCAGTTCCAAATTATAAATGTGAAGTCTCTCTTTATAGGTGTCATAATGGACCTGGAGAATAGTTTTTAGCCAACTACGTTCAGCTTTTAAGTAAAGTCATCGAAGAAGGTTGCACAGTATTTAGGTGGCCTGTAGATATTTAGAAATATAGCTCGAGGGGAGGACCTTAGCTGAAGTGCCACATGCAACAACATTCAATGTTCTTTAACTTTTTCCAGAAAAAGATTCAATCATGCCACAACTGAGTGTGACAACGTTTTCATGAGAATTAGAGTTGCAACAATTAGTTGATTACTTGATCGACAGATCATTCATCCGCAACTATTTTCATAATCAATTGATGAGCCAAAACTAATTTCAAAAACTGACATTTTTATTTGCTGACATTCGATAGACCAAATGATTAATGGATTAATGAAAAAGAAAATGGTAGATACTGGCTAATTTAGTGTGCCTCATTCATTTTATAATTAATTTGATAATTCTACGTGATTCTGTTTTGAAGTTGTTGTTTTTTAAGTTGAGCTTTACCTACTGCATATGGGTTTATGTATCTAAAAAGTAGACTTAAAACGGAGAACAATGGTAATTGTTGATGGATTCCCTGCTGTCTACAGCCTCCAGCCACCTTTGCTGCATGGAGCAAAGGCGCAAACCCATAAATGGAAGGAGTGGAAGGTAAGAGAAGGAGAACCAAAACCTCTAATAATATTTAAACTGCAACCCTTAATGCACTTCATGTTCATTATTCACCCTGGCAAATCCATATCAAATCCTCCAGTATCGGTGTTTACATTCAGCAGAAGGTAGGCTACTAGTTAGCCGAGATTGCTTTTTTTGGTATTCGCCTTATTTCCATAAAAACAGTGCAATAAAACGCTTAACCACAGTGGATAAAACAGTCTATGATAATGATACTAAAAAAATCCCGGGCTCATATCTAAAACACTTTAGGTAACCTATTTGGGCTATAAACTGCCTCACGGTCATATTCCACTTCCTCAAAGTGACGAGATATGAACACATGAGCTGTAATTATACAAACCCCTGTATACAGCCTAGTATTCGGACATTCTGACTTTTTCACACAAAAACAACGCAGTTTCACCATACCTGGAACACGGCAGCATTGCTACACAGACTACACACTGAGGAGGAATTGTGCACGTCACCTCCCATTTGGTTGCAACCCTCAAAACAAATAGCCTACCGGGCGCCCTCTCTCCCCCCTTTCATTTCTTCAGCTGTCCTGTCAATAAAGGCCTAAAAATGCCCAAAAAATAATCTTAAAAAAAAAAAAAAAAAATAGCCTACCTTCCACAATTGAGGAATATTTCACCAGATTACATCTCTTTAAGTTTAAACATTTTTGTCACATGTTTATTGTTTTACATCTGGGGCATGGAAAAGTTTGTGAGGTTAAAGAGACAGTGGTGGAAAATAACTAAGTAGGCCTAGCTATATTTTTACAGTACAGTTTTAAGTTAGGCTACTTTAGGCGTGGTTGAGTAGGATACTTCCATTCTTACTTACACTTCATTTCAGAGGGTAGTTACTTTTTACTCCACTACCTTTACATCTGATAGCTATATCAAATTATGTGTAGCTGAACTTAGTTTTTTCTTCTATTGTACCACATTATTCATCTGCCCCTCAGATTGATTTAAAAGTATTTGATTGGAGGTTGAACATGAAGACAATGCTTCAACAATCAAGTAATGGTCCAACAAACAAGAAGAATCCATGAACCCGGATAAGCTTTTTCAAGGTAAGCAGGTTTTATGACTGTGCAAATAAGCTGTCACATGTTGTATATACACACACACACACACACACACACACACACACACACACAAACACACATTTGTACAAACTGCAAAGGATTTTTATCAGGACCAAAGACACATATTTGTGAAAGTCTACTGGAAGAATCCCTTTGGTATCAGAATTCAGTACAAACTAAGAAATTCCACAAATTCAAATTCATTCATTCAGTTAAGAAGTGCAAATGACCGCATGACCGCAGACCCACAGAGACCCTCAAAACCTCCAGGTTTAGGCTACTACATGCCATTTGTTTTTGGTCAACAAAGGCATACTGACATTACTAACCATGTAGAAGGGCCCTGTATTGCTCAAGTAATTGATAATCTGGTTGTTTTTTCTGGCCATGGGTGGAGGGATTAGGGTGGGTCAGGAGCCCAACAGCAACTATTTGCCCCAGGCCCCCTAAGAGGTTAATCCAGCCATGGCATTGGGTCTGATTCAGGCTACTCATGCAATTCAAACATTTCTCAGGGGGAGTTGGGGACTAAATCAAATCAAACAGAATATAGATGTCTATTACAGTGACAATTGTGGGTAAGAGATCAACTCGCCTGATTCCCAAAAACTCCGATGGAGCAGGCGGTGGAAACCTCATCCGCGCCGAACCAGACCGACGCCAGACGGGATGGCATGCCGAGGATGAACACCTGGGCAAGGGAACTTGCAAGCTGTCCGACCATGGTCACCCCGAACAAGTTGGGTTTGGCGCTGGCCACCTTGATCCATGTCCCGGCGCAGTTGAGCGCGTTGGCCAGCAGCGCTGTGACCCGCAGCCCTTTCTTATCCAGGAGCCAGGTAACCGGGAAGATGAATGGGATGTAGGTGAGCATGTAGATCATGGACAGCCAGTCTATAGAGAAGGCTTCCACGTTGTAGAACTTCATCATTATGTTGTTGATGATCCCGTACTGGATCCATTGGTACGCGTTGCTCAGGGAATATGCGCTGAACAGGAACACGATCATCCAGCGCCTCTTGTATAAACGCGTATTGGCGGCAGAGCCGCGGTCGCCGTTTGGGATGCTGCTGCATTCAATTTGCTGCGCGGCATCTGGACCCCCCGCTCCCAAACGTGGCCCATTCTCCATCGAATTCTGCGCGTTTTTGTCCTGCGATGCCCGCGTATCTTCTCCCATCTTCTGCTTCAGTTAAAACGAGCACACTTGGAAATATAAGAAAGTCTTCCCCAAGCGCAGTAACGGACTTAAAATGTCTTTAAAACCCCAAACTGCTCCGAATATATGTGAATTAAAAATTAAAGTACAGAAGTAACAATGAAAAAGAATCAATAATCACTTTCGGTCCATGTGACAGTCCGAACACTATTCAGTTGTAGGACCAAAAGGACTGAGACGTCTTCAGACTTCATTCCAAAGGACTGGCCTGCTCTCCAAAAGTTCATTCAATACTTGAGCTGTCTAAGAAATCCTATTTATTACACACACTAGGTATGAGCTGACCCGACTTTTACTCCACCCAGCTGCTGAGATAAAACGGGACAGTGATGAGACACACCTACCGGACAGTTAACAACACAGGGAATATATAAACTGGTATTTTAGTTTGTCCTTATTATTCAACTTAATCTCCCAATGCAACATTGCAGATTACCAGTGTGCCACATGAACAGTATTTTATTCAATAATAATATATTATAAAGTTGCTATTATTTCTCTAGCAGGAGTTTTGTGCTCTAGCCTCAGTCATCACCTTGTTAATCTGCCTTGTTAAAAGTTAAATCCCACCGTGTAAGAACAATAAGTGCCTTGTTACTACCTGTGTTTGCTGTTAATCAGTAGCCTACATGCTGTTGTTACATCAAATGTGGATTTAATATCAAATCTAAACTCATGTGATTACAGTAGCCTATATTACACTATTGGTCCCGATTTCATTTAAGAAAAATACAAAAGGAAAGGCATGAGTAGTTTGATGTCTAAATGCAGAATTACACATGAAGTGAGGGGAATAAGGTTAATCATGAAATATATTATTTTACTTAATCTTTTTCACTGTTATGTGTGGAATTACCCACAGCTAAAACAAAGCTTTCCCTCTGCAGGATACCTTGGGATCCCTGAAACCTCACACACAGTGGGATGCTGGAGAGGTACACTAGCTTTGAATAGTTAATCAAGTTTAAATAATTCAGAAGTTCCTGAATAAAACTATAACAAATGTGTGGAAACCAATACAAACTGCAGACACACAGGGTTGATCAGGTTGTGCTGCTATTGGCCACCAGATGGCACCCCATTTAGCAGAAATCTTGGTCCTCAAACTTTTACCCAAAATATAATACATGGTTGACACATTTTCAATTTTTTTGGACAAAATTCCAGTAAGAAAACAAACTAAACATTTATTTCTTAAGGAAATACAAATGAGATTTTGTGATAGCTTATATGCTTTTATAACATAATATACAAAAGTATAAAAAAACATTGGTAGTAACAATATGGTAACAGAAAATAAAGCACAATGTAAAAAGTCCATATATATAATATATGTGCATACATGACGCCTGCGCCAAAACATATAGGAATAAGAAAGAGCATCAATCGCTCTGCCACCAAATGTATGAAAAAACAAAAATGATCATGACTCATGAAGGTTATTATAGTAAAAAGGCTTCTGACTGTCTGCAGGTGTAAGTACTTGCATAATATTTTTTTTTATTGAATAAGCAAATCAAACTAAATGTGTCTAATAAGCCTACCTATTTGCCCTCTTCTAGATGCATTTCATTTAAAATTCCTAAGATCAGTAAAGTAAATTAATCAGCAAATAAAAGTTGTTCATTTCTAAATCACCAAATTAATGATGGAAATGACTGAGCTGATATTAAACACTGATGTTTTCGATAGTGGAAAAATCCAATTTTAGCTGCTGGAAATGAAGCGAAGGCTAAAGCTAAGGAGGAATATAGTACAAATCCACCATAAAACAACAAACTTTATGTAATGTAATGTGCCAATAGCTGTGTTGTGTTTTTTGTTTAACTTCATACTGATAGTGGTTGGAGTCTGATGACCACAACTACAAATAAATGGGAAAGAAAGAGAGACAAACAACGAGAAGTTTGATTTAACCGCCAAAGCAGTGTCCGATGTAATCCATAAACATCCACAGTTTATGGCGTAACGCTCTGTGAGATAAGGTGGGAGGACTCGGCTGGATCTCATCTGCGGCTGAGGCCCAAAGCTAAGTGCTGCTAGCTGGCTGTTTCTTCTCAACTGTAAACTGTAGAAAGTCGTCGCACCTTCACTTGGCCTCCAGTTGCTTCAGCAGGGGGTTGGCCTCGCTCTCCGGGGTTTTGATGCTGTCCGTCCTGACAATACAGGTGGGGCGGTGTCGGTTAAGCATGAGGATCAGTTGCTGTCGTTCCAGCTTCAGCTCCTCAATCTGGGCTTTAAGGTCAGAGTTTAACATCTCTAGTCTCTCTGATTCCTGTGAGAGGGTGGAGAGAAAAGGGGGCAAAGATGGAGACAATGTTGTTTTGGCTATAAGATAAATATGTGAGCGTCTGAAAATAATGACAAAGTGATTAACTAGGTGTGTCTCACCTTTTGTAGATAATCTGTTCTCTCTTTCTTTTTGTTTCGACATCGAGCTGCAGCCACTTTGTTTTTCTCTCGCCTTCGTTTCCTCCTGTCGTCCTCTTCATCTCTCTAAACAGCAGTGCAGGTAAAAAGGTTTGAGGCTAAGTTGTGATGGACCTGCTGCACATTGGGAGACTCTTCATGTTTCAGTACAAAATGATGCTGAAATGAGTAAAAAATATCATCTCGCCTTCTTTATATTACATCTTCATTTGACTATAATAGAAGTATGCTTTGACCGTGCCTTCTTTAATACCATTATTAATAACCAAAGAAATGCTAAATAAAGAACTAACAGTGTTTTTATGTTCTACTTACTTTGCATGCATGTTGATCTGTCTCAGTCACAACATGCATGTTTAATGAGCATTTTTATTCTTGGAAGGGATACAACAGTATCATGTCTCACTATGTCCACTAGGTGGACCTGTTGATTAAGATATGACAACACTGTAAGTGCCAAGGTGCTTTCACTTCAGACAAACCTGTTTATGATATATATAAGGCACATTTTACACATAGTTAAGATAGAATCTGTATGATACATTCAAAATACTGCATTTGGTTTGTTGCATCTCTCCTTTATAATCCCATTCCATTAATTCCGTTAATGTTCAAACATCAGATTAGAAGCAAACATGCAAACTGAGTAAAAACTCCAAAATGTACTGTTTATGATGTTCATGATCTAGTTATCAGCTCCTCAATGTTGCCTATACCTCTGCTTTGATCACTAGGGGCCTCTTCCCCAGACTGTCCAGGAAGTGCAGAGGTGACAGCATTGTCCCGAACTCCTGGAAGTCCCCAAATTTGAGCTTGTCAGTCAGTGTGGTGGCTGAGATCCCAGCCAGTGGGCCCAGGCTGGGCAGGGAGCCTGCTGTCACAGAGGGATCTGGGATTTGTCCTGGCATCGCGTCAGACTCGGTCGAGACCACAGCTAAAGAGGAGGAGAAAAGAGGAGAAAATGGAAGACATAACTTAGATGGCAACCAAACCAGATCAATGAAAAGAACATAAAACTCTGTCTGCTCTGCTTGTTATAGTACATACTTTATGGTATGAGGTTAGAAAAAAAGCCATTTCTCAATAACAAATTAGCAGCAAATACACATGTAAGTGCTTTATTTGACCTACAGTCTGTTACAGAGCTTCAAGAAAGCATATGCCTGAGGTGCACTGCTCCTTTCTAGCAGTCAAACTGGCCTTACTGTGATGAATTGCTGGTCTGTTATAGGAGCCGGATGCTGAGGCTGCTCTCATTAGGCCATTTTATTATTTTAGTTATTTTTCTGGAATGAATATACAACCATTTACAGGGATCTTGGCAAGAATGTAACCTATTTAATCCCCAGAGATCAAAAGAGAGATGAACAGGGTACAAAGCAGACGTGAGCAGTTTCCCCTTTTATTTCAAGGAGCCGTTCCCAAGAAATATCTGTTAGCCGTGGTTTCCTCCTTATGGAGACTTGATGTCAGGGGAGTAAAAAGTGGCTGCCAAAATTCAGCATAATGAGTTAAAGTATGAACCCAAATTTAACTTGTTTGGTAGGTTTAGCCACATGAAAAATTTAAGTTGAAACAGTTTACTCATGTTTTGCGCAGAACCGTTTTTCACTATGTTTTGCACACTGGCAAATGCCCCAATTTGAAAATGCTGAAGGTGAACATTTAAAAATATCCAAAGACAATTGTGTGTGAAAGCAAACCAGCCAAAGACAGGAAATTACTATAACAACTCAGCGGATTTCCAAGCCACATGATGGAGCCAAAAACTACTATCTAAGGTCAATTACTCAGTGACATGTAGCCCACACTACAGGAATAAACAGGCAATATCTGATATACATACCACTACAGAAAGCAGGCTGTTATTATCTGTGAACACAAATGTATGGGAATTTTAAGGAAGGAGTGTACGTATGCCAATAAATATGCATCCACTAACTAGATAGAACATGAGAATCGCACTTGGGAAATAACTTTCAGTTTTCACACATCCCCAAACTACAGGTCAAAAAGACAAAGTGGAACTCTGCAGGCCACGCTTATGGCACTATAGGCAAATTTGTCTTAAAAGTGGTGCAAGTTAAACTGAAGTAATATGTAATAACATGCATTAGACATTTGGTTTGAAATGCTCACAAAAACACAAGCAAAAGCAAAAGACAAAGCTACCTTAACACCATCGTTCTTAAACGTTTTCATAAAAACCATAGGCTACAATATGGATCAATGACCATTTGAATATATTATTGTCTACAGTGAAGAATATGATTAAAACATTAAAACTAATAATTGTAACTTTAGTATACCACTAAAATGTCCAAGAAGTCAATTAACATACTGATTACACTGTATTATAGTTATTTGTGTTGAACCTTTACGTTATTATCAGTAGTTTAGTCATCTTAAGTCGACTGCATTGTGTTGCAGCGAGTGCACACTGAAGCCATTGGTCAACTTGAAAGCGGAAGTTTTTCTTCAGTGCGGCATTTATCTTACGTAACCTTGTCTTCCCATCAGAGAGCTGCAGTGATAAAACGTTACAGCTTTTATTTTCCAGCGGATTTTGCTTTAGATATCCACATTTTAGGAACCAATGCACAACACCAATGTAAAGGATAGACAGCTCTAACTAAGAACATTTTGTTCTGAATTGTGCACGCCGTGGTTCCATGTAAGAGGAGCATGCAAACAAAAGAAAACGATCTTTCTGTAGCATGCTAAATAAATTGTCAGGTCTACTTTGAACACCAAACTAAATCCCAGGTAAAACTCAGACTGCACTGAAAAGCACCATATAACCCAAAACATCACAGACCTTCTCGCTGCCTGCTCACAAACTATGCTCGTTAGGACCTATATGCGTGGCGCGCCAATAAGCTGTTTAGTAATGTAAAAACTGATTCAGCTCTCGACTTATGAAGTTTTGTTTACCGACCTGACTTTGATCCCAGGTGCAACAAATGTCCTTTCTTCTGGTCAGCCGAGGGTCGAGAGTAGATTTTAAAAAGTGGAAATCGTTGCATCAGACCGATTTAAAACGTGATCCCAATCTGGGAGTATTTGGGAATGCGGAAATTAGGCTATGCCAGCCAAACGTAAGAAGGGATGTAAAAAAGTACATAGTGGGAGCAGAAGTGGGGAAGTCGCACCGCTCCTCCCATAAAGAAACACTGAGGCTGCATACTGCAACGACAGAATATGGCTCAGATGGAGGCCTGGACTGAAAATACAGTAGAACCACTCATCTACAGTCAGCCCAATACACATGCCAAGAGACTATATGAAAATATATATATATATATATATATATTTTTTTTTTTACTAGGTTTTATGATATATTGAGATCAGTTTTTTAATGGAACACTTTTACCTTAACTTTGCCTTGCACATTATATGCATACTGTAAGGTCCTTTGTATGAATATAAGCTTAGAATTTAATAGAATAAAATGTAAATGTAACATGCACGCTGATAATTTTAATATTTTGACCTTGATATAGAAATAGATTTCTTAGAGACAGATTGCAAACACCACTGTGAATGTTGATTTATTGTAATTATTTAGCAGCATAGATAAGCAATCAATGCTCATTTTGACTTTTAAATTTAACAAATAAATCATAATCTGAAAAGGTAAAAAAATAAATCATAGGGTACATCTTGATAAGATATATAGTATATAGCACTGGATGTTTTCATGGAAAACTTTCAATGAGGTCAAACCACAGTTGATGACATTGAGGTATGTAGGTACTTAACGTAGATGAATATGTAAATACAACATTTACAGCAATCAATACACTATTGACACCAAAACCATACTGATACATTAAATTCCACATTACATATTAGATCTAGTAACAGATCAGATATATAGAAGCTCTGAAAATTATTTGGAATTTCTCAGCATGCGTTTTAAAATCAAAACTTACTTCAGTCCCTCCTGTAAAAAGCCATGCTTTTCGCTACATCACTCTGTTGGCTATTTATCTGGAGAAAGTTAATATGTTTGCTTAGTCACACACACACACAAGACATTTCATGAAGGTATTCCTTCAAGTGTTACAGCATATGTTGTTCATGTCATTTCAAAGTCAGGAACCTGCAAACAGAAAAACCAGAGAGATCACACGGATCACTTCCCTCTGTACATTATAAGGCTAGGAGAGTTGGAGAGTTGAGGAGATCAACAGATTCTGTTTTGCCCCCTCCACCTTTAAGACTGTCTAGTCCCTCTGTGAGAGAGTCTAGCTCGGGACACGCAAATGTGAACACAGACAGGTAGCTACTACAGGTGGGGGTGGAGGTCACCACAGGAGTGCTGAGAGGCTCCAGGTCGCTGGAAACAGACTTGTACAGGGTCTCCCAGTCCGAGACCCCAAGAGAACTGCTCAGATCTATGTCAGGCACGGATCGAGCTGTCTCCATGGGGGTTCTCTCCTCCAAACTGGGTAACATATTTTCCAGCAGCCCCTCTTTAATGTCCAGAGAGGACTCAAGATCGCAGATGTTGATTTCAGCACTGGCACACAGCAAGATATTGGAGTTCCCAGAGATGGCTGTGGATGGATCACTGGGGATGTCCATGTCCTGGAGCGAAGGAGCTTCCTGTGTGCCATCCTCTGGAAGTCTGTCCTCGTCTGGACTTAGCGTTAGCCCTGGGGATCCCGTGGGCTCCTGGAAAATAGACTCCAACTCTTCGGACATTTGGCACCCTGGTTTATGTGTGGCGAGGATAAATTCAAGTCGTTCTTTCTCTTTGAGGAGGTTGGCTATTTCCGTCTCCAGGGCTGCTTTTTCCTCCTCCAGCTTATCGGTCTCCTTCAGATAGATCGACATCCAGAATCATCCACATTGGAAAACACAAATAAACAGTGTGTGCTGATCAAAGCGGAGTACATGCGTCACTGTTTACTTACAGTTTGCAGTGTATCAGTAAGTTCCCTCCGTCTGTTGCGACACTTTGCTGCAGCCATTTTATTCCTCTCCCTCCTTATCCTCTTTTTCTCTTCCTCCTCTGGAGACAGCTGGGATGTGAAAGAAATAATTCAATTATTACCTTGAAGAATCCAGCCATTTCATCCTCTAATCCGCTACATCCATTGCCGGTTCACCCCTCTGAAGAATGGCAAAACCATGTTTCGCTGCAATGCGTCTAAAAATAGACCATTGTTGCAGACTTGCTGTGACCTGAATATAAATTGACTGTAAGGAAGGCACACAGCCAGCATACGGCACCAGAGGAGCATGCATAATAGCACTGTTGCACACAAGGACTTCAGATCTTTATATGTAAATTTACACTATTGACTATTCTGTCCAATGGCAGGTAGACTTCATCTGAGCTAACCTACCTGCTCTGTTTTCCCCTTTCTGACAGCATTTTTGCCCTTGTTCCCGCCCACTTTGGGTGTTGCCTGGTGAGAACTTTGTGGTTCATTGGCTTGCTTGCTACCCAGAGACGGGGAGACAGATGTAATAATCGTAGGCTGGACCATCCACTGGAAATCTGGGGTAGAGGAAATTGCAGTGACTGTTGGAACAAATGGAGTGTCTTCAACACTCATGTCTCGGCAGAGCTCCTGGAGAAAAAAAAAAAAAAAAAAAAAAAAAATAAAATAAATCGACAATGAGGAATAGAATAGATTTTTTTTTTTTTTAAATAAATCTATTCCCATGCTGGCTTCAAGTGGATCTTATTGTGATGACAATCATCAATAAAACCTACAAATCATGTTTAGAGTCTAAAACAGAGGGTAGCCTGGATGTGTTAGATTATGTTGAAATCTACCCAACCAGAAATAGCCTTCTCCAGATCAATATTTGACTTTATCATTGTTTCTGACGTCAACACTGACGCAGAGAAGCTGTGGAGTCTCCTGGATGGATTTATTTTTCTCAATGAACCGCTGCATCGACACGCTCACATTTGGTCCCAGGACGTCGGGATCATAACAACCCGAACAACGGTGCTAATTTGTCACGTTTCTGCCTTCATTTATTCCTGGTCCCATTATATATCACGTGTCAAAAATGATGTTTAAAAATAACGCGCACCCAGTTAATTAAAATCCTATCAATCAGTTCCACCTCCCCTCCCCCCACCACGAAGAAAAAAAAAAAAACATCTAGTCTGTGAACCCCTTAAAAAAGGGGTTGTTTAACCTGCTTGTAAACGGAGCGCCTCCTAGAATGCGTGTTGAATGTATGATCAACAAAGCCATTCATACCTTTGGATTACTCTCTAAGGAGGAAGCTGGAGAGCTCGCCTCTTCTGGCGTCTTCTGGAAGAGTGTCCCGACAGGAGACTCTGTCCGGCAGGTGGGGGAAACTGAATCCATGTCAGGCCGTCAGGTTGTTATGATAAATCGCGAGGGAAAAAAACAAGTCCTGATCAATGACAAATATGACTCTGGCCTTCAGCTGGGCAGAGCGGCTCGGGTTTTTCCTCCAGGTATATACCTGGTAACTGGACGACTTGAATGCAAGCCCCTCCTTTTATGCTCTGCTAGAATTTTATGAATGAACCAAGACTGTACCATCAGCGGAGGGGAAGGGTGGTCAGACTGACTTCCACACAGGCCTACATTTCAGGGTAAAAAAACATTTTTTTTCCTCTTCTATATTTTCTCCATGAATAATATGTTACAATATTTCTTAGAACTGGTAATAACGTCGTCCCCGCACGAAAGCCACGGTTTTCACTCCCATTCACAAATATCGGCTTCATATGAATGCAATGTGGGGTGAGAGTCAGCCTATTTATAAATACACTTAATCACATACATAATGTAGCCATTTCCTGGGCGAAAAAAAAACTTGGATGTCCTGGTACATTCATTTATTCAAGGGTAAAAGACATTAAGCAATTAAGAGTAGGCTACATAAATAGCCGAACATCCACGGATTTTGTTTATTAATGTTAAAGCTAATTTAATTGCAAGGTCGACGCGACGCATTTTGCACGATCATTTCAAAAATATAGTAGGCCTATGTCAACTATAGTTTACATATTTTCTCAGTTTGCATATATTCCTCTCTCCATTTCATATATGAACATATCCCATATTTTTTACTTCTGACAGAGCTCTGGGTAAACTCAGCACTTTGGGGCGGCCTTTTTCTAAGATAAGAATCGAGGGCTGCTAGCAGACATAATTGAACTGATGCGGAATTGTTTACTTGGGGAGGATGAGGTGAAGAGGGGGTGGTGATGAGGAGAGGTAGCCTATGTGGAGGCGGAGAGGTCACGTGAAATGACCCGGAACTAGAGGGAGGAGAACGAGGGGGGGGGGGCTGCGTTTGACAGGAGCAGCATCATCCACTCTAGCAGCATGTCTCGGCTCTGCGTTTTCCTGCTGATCGCTGTCCTTTTGGACCCGATGTTTTCTATTAGCCTACATTCTACCTGCCGGACAACTCTGGAAAACGTCTACAAAATAACACCTACAACAATGTGTTGGTCTTAGGCGAGTACGAAGTCAGCGAACATCCAAAAACTAGGCTGGGCGACAACTCATTTGAAGGTGCGTAAGGTGTAACATGGTAAACCTTTCTAGACTATTTGTCTTGGCAAATAGACTCTTTGTATTTTAACGTCAAAAATGCAAGATTACAAATAAAAAAAATGTTTTTATAGACAATCTTGTAAATACTCATACTGTTTAATTTGTATTAAATGGGGGGCGGGGCAGTGGTGTAGTCTAATGTATTTTAGCGGGTATACTGTTCTACATAAATACATGTACCAGAATGGACATATCAAAGTGGGGCGTCTGGGTCTGCTCCCCCAAGGAAATTTTGAGCGTCAAAGACTTAATTTTCTGCATTTTCATACACTTTAATGCACCAATATAGTGGAAATACCTGTATTCAGCCTATGCGAAGGAAAACACAGATGACAATTCAAAAATATAATGGAAAGTATGTTGTTATGTGCATTTTTACACATTTTTAGGTGGGTAAATGGAAATCCTGGAGCTTTCTTAGTGGGTATTACTGCCTATACCTGCATATCACGTAGACTACACCACTGGGGCGGGGTGACACTTATATCAATATAATATTGGTTTATCATTCGGCTTTACTTCATTGACATGAGTAGGCCCAGCGCGTTGATCATTGAGAGATGGTACCAAAGCCCCTCTGTTAACTCTTTCCTCAGATCACTGATTCTTTTGATGACACATTGTATACCCAGGAAAATGCCACAAAAGGGAACTTTTCATTCGCCACAGAAAATCACCAGTTTGACGTTTGCTTCAACAGCTGATCTCCAATGGGTGAGTGAGGTTTTGGAAGAAAAAAAATAAAGAATTTAAAATGTGAAAGAAATGCAATCTTTACTCAATTAATTATAAGTGAGAGAAGGAATATTACAACTCAAATGGACAAACACTTTATAAATGATTGGTGGTTGACTATGGAAGCCAAAGACGCATGATTGGGGTGATCCAAAATCTAATAATAACTATTTTCTGTCAAATAACATATGTCATTAGGCAGTGGGTGGGTCCCAGACCAACTGGTTCAACTGGACATTGAGCACGGCTTGGAAGCAAAGAACTCCAAAGAGGTGAGGGACCCTGTTAATACTATTCTAATCCAAACTTTCACACTCTGTTGCATATGACTTTATCCACTTGAAGAAACAAGGGGAAGAGATGCAACAAACAAATGGTAAATTAATAGAGCAAAAATGTTTAGTGAATAACTAAATCACCATTTGGGCAGAAAATTGCACCTGCACTGCTCTTTTTGTGTTTACATTGTCTCTTTTGGCCAAATCCCTATATGTGATTTTTGCCCTGAAACTATCACCTTGATTAAAGTGTAAAAAAACATCACTATTTAACTGCTGTTTCCTATCTTAAAAACAGAATCCACCAATATGCAAATTCTGCTGTTCAGCATCATCTCCGTCGGCTGTTTTCTTGCGTTGGCCACGTGGCAGACTTTTTATTTGAGACGATTCTTGAAGACCAGGAAGTTGATTGAGTAAACATGTTTTTCGAGCACAACCTGGATCCTGATGGACTACACGTTTGGGAACATGGTCCCTACAATGTGCCTTTTGCTGGGTTTCTGATTATGGATCACATTTCATTCAGGTTTTATTTGAAGGACTTCATTGAAAAAACAGATGCTTTTCCCCCCCTAAATCATTTGTTGTGCTCACCAGGAAATATCTATATTTATTTTAAGAATGGTGTTTTTGCTTCCTTTTATTTGACTATATTTCCTCTTTTTGTGTACTTACCAAACTAAAGGTTATCAATTTCTGACAATATGTTGTTTATATAAATAGCAAAGTCTTCCTATGAATTTACAGGTGCTTTAGTATAAAACAAAAGGTTTCTGCTACAGGGCTTTGGGGAGGAATTTGACTATGTGAACCATTTAATCAGAGAGTTATGAGTTACAATTTATTTAGTTGACAGTAAACTACACATTCAAAAATAAAATACACACCCACTTATCTATTTCCATATAGTTCCCACGCCTTATACATTCTTCTTAGCTTTTGGAGGTTGGGTTTCTGGAATTCCTGCAGGGGACAAGAATGCTTAGTCACCACCAGATTGCTGTGCTGTGAAATGCCTTAAATAGTACATTTGGTATAAGTTCAGATGTGCTTTTCCATTCTGGTACCTGCTCGTCTTTGTCCAAATGGAGGGTGTCTACTAAGGGAGCAATGGAGGGACGGCCATGGGCACACTGGAAGGGCAGCTGGCAGGCAGACAAGGACGCCACCAAGCTGCAGCATTCATCTCTATTCAGGCTGTCATTGAATTTGATGGCACCTGTTTAACGCATACATGTATATATATATGATTCGTATGAAGATTTCAATGTAACTGAAATATATTGAATCATCTGTTATGGAGATTTTCTTAGCTCCCATAGATACTCAAATATCGAACAAAAAAAGCACAGAGAACACAGAGATGGTTAAAGGTGAGTATTGCAAATACAGTAGTTTATGTAATTAATCACAGGGAAGCTACAGAGGAAAAGTCATCAAGTCTTATCAATTCAGTTTTCCAAGGCAGCTCCCAAAGAAAGGTTTGTGCACATTGATTTTATACTGTTTTAGAGACAAAGAACTTTTTTCTGATTGGAATACAGCCCAAAAAATTAATCTCTTGTTATCCTATTAAAAGGATTCTTTACAATAGTCTATTATCATCGGACAACAGACTTCAAGCAATATCCGCTTTATCCTATGACAGAACAGTTTCTTCCTGCCGTACGCATGTAGGCTATATGGTGTAACTTGTGCTCTGGTGGAATGTGCTGTCCTGTCACAGGAAACACTAAATAATGAGACTACAGTGTGCAGCAACACAAAGACACAGAGCATACAGAAAATGAACACAGAGTATTTAGGAAATGTAAAATGATAATTAATAAAACTCAAAGAATAATAATTTCTTTTACACATCAATGAAGAAAAAGTAAACTGAAAGATCGAGAGAAGACATGTAACCTTACCATGGCATGCTAGGGAGGCTAGCACCTTCAGCACAGTGAGAGGCAGAGTTCCTCTCACTCGACCAGTTGAGCGGAGTAACTGAGACAAAGAATAAGAAACAATACATTTTACCCTTTATTGAATAAGATAATTTCTCCCAACAAAAAGGTTTAGAGCCTCAAAAAGAGATTTACCTCAATCTGCTCTTGAAGATACTCCTGATGTGTGATTATTGGCGGGGGGAGAAGCAAAATGGTAAACATAAGGTGATGCCTTATGGCTAAATGAGCGATACAATAGATCGTCTAAATATGAAAGTCTTACCTCAACAATAGGCTTGATAACAGATGGTCTCCCCCGCCTGATCTCATTACTCTCCTTTTCCATGAAGCACAGTGGTACCTTCCTTACAAAAACGTGTGGATCTGCTTCCTGTGAGAACTTCACTTCCAGGCCCAAACAACGCAAATGTGCCTGACAAGACCTGTAAGAGGAAGGGTCCAGAATACAGAAAACACTGCTCAACAATAATGCTAATGTAATAATGTCCATGGTATGTAATAATGTCCATGGTATGAAATAAAAAAACTCAAGTTTGTCAGTAGACATCAGAATTTAGTATAGTCAAGCAATTATCAAAAATACTAGTTAAAGTTAAAAACAAGCTGTGTAGTGCTGTTTAACAAAAAATAAAATAGCCGCACACAGCAATGGTGAAAGGTTGGTTTAAACATTTAGAGCGTAGCCACAGGCAAGAGTTTAGTTTGTTTCTGGTTAAGAAGATGTCATTTGAGGGATGATAATAGGCTTCTGAGGTGAGTGACTGTGTATCGGTGAGGCCTCGTGCCATCAAGGAAAGTAGATCAGAACATCTGAACAAAGGGATCAGAGCTCCAGGACATCCTTGCTTTAACTCCTTCCTGTAACCATAATCAAGATGGAAATGAGGCAGATTGATGCCGTTATAGAGCCATTACCCTCCTTGTCCAAATAAGGTAGTGACTCCTTCCACTGTCTGAAAAAAAAAAACTGACATGATTTTTTTGACAGTGCTCCAATTACAAAACAAATGCAGTCAACAAAACTTTGGATTTAACTTTGAGAGGCATTTGATGGCGTACACTCTACTATTAATACAGGCTGCCACAGCAATAGAGTGCTGATGCTACTGAATGATGGCATGGGAGCCAAAGTGCTACGCAACAGCTAAAACGGGGGTGAAATGAGGCTGCATCACTGCACCCGCCCTTTTTGTCACATTTATTGCTACCATCCTTCATCTCATTGCCAAAATCTGCTGCTGGGTGTCTCCGTTGTAGTACAGAGCAGACAGCGAGCTCTTAAACCTCAACCAGTTAAAGGCCAACTGCAGGGTAAGGTAATCCATCAAGCAATGACAATCGCACATAAGTAAAAAAACAGCGATGGATCCTAAACGCCTTCACAAAAGCATACAGGCTGTGGTTCCTGAATAAAGACGACCAAGGTCCCGCATCAGCCATTAGTAGACTAACTAGTCATCAAGCATTTAAAAAAAAAAGAAGACATTTTATCCTAAAATTGGCAGCGTTCTGTCATCGAAAATCGGACGCTGACTTTATATATATATATATATATATATATATATATATATATATATATATTTATATTAACATGAGATGTGCTAGGCGCAGCCAATAATTTTTGAAAATCGAGTATTGGATCAAGTTTCTTTTGCCATACTTACTTAGCATATTTACATTCTCAAACTCAGTAGTATCTGCCTTTCTGCCAAGTGTACTGTTTTTTACAGGTATTCCTATTAGCTTGTTGTACTGTACATATAATAAAAACACACCTAAGCAGCCTAAGCTCTTCTTCTGTTACACTGATCTCGAGAGGTGGCAAAATGGTTGATGAACACAGACGTCTCTCCCCTGGTGCATCTGGGTCATCCTCATAGGAATCTATGACAGAACATACAGTTATGACTGTGGTATTACATCAGGGTCCCAGCAACAGCATTGTTAATGTAACATTTCATTCCTAATATTAATACTGTGCATTGTGCGTTTGTTTTTACCTGCAACTAGATTTTCAAGTCTAACTCTCTCGTGTGCAGCGTGTTGATCCACCAGCACCAGAAGGTTTCCTGTGGTTTCAATATCAAATGCATGAGATGCTGATAAAACAACAAAGTGAAGTGAAAGAATGAAGTGAAGTTCCTGTCTATACCTTCAGTTTCATTGAGTGCTGCAGGCTCTTCCTCTCTTGTATTGATAAGACATGCAAGGAACTTTTTATCCACTTGATGAATAACCTATAAGGTAATTAAATAGCTATTAATTCATAACATCAATGAAGGTGAAATGGCTAAAGGCATTATAATGAAAATTTTGTTAAACATTTAAAAAGGAAACCCAAAGAGAAATTTGCCTTCATTGAACAAATCATGGCCTTAGAAAAACGGTATGGAAACAGGATGTTGTGGATCTTGACAGCCAGTCCGTCAGCTTGCCCACTTGATATGTCCACACCAACCTGTTGGCACAGTAGAGTTCAAAATGTATTATTTAAACAGCATTAAAATTCAATTTGGAAAGTGTATTGAGACATTACACTTTAGAACAGATAAAACAAGTAAATCTTTTTAATCCTTGCAAAATCTGTACAAAGTAAACACAAAAGTTTTGTTTACCGTAGGAGGTCGAACAAATACGGGATTATTCCATTTTGAGTACAACAACGTAAGTGAGTTGGAGCTCTTACCATTGGCATCTGTTAAAACAGACAAGACTATACGTGAACACAAACAAGACAATATTACATTTTGTATATTGTGTGTGTGTTTTAGGCACCCTTCAGTTTGCAATCTGATCCGTCGGTGGGGTACCTCTGTCATCAAGCCCTGAACTAATCACTCTCTCTGTCCTGGATTTTGGTAGGAAGGGCAACACTAGATCCACCTGAAATGGGTAGCATCTATGTTCCATCCCTACAGTTTAAGGAACAGAAACAGTATTGTTGGTTAATGTTGAGTGCTACTTTCAGTTACTATCATGTCAACATAACCCGCTGAAAAGAACAGAAAAAATACTAACTCACCTGTTTCAGAGATGATAACGGCCATATTGGAGACATCAGATGTACAGCGCACTTGTGTTTCTTCAGTAGGTGGGTCTTCGTATCGGCTGAGTCCAGTCACTTTGTTGACGTAAACTGTCTTTCCCACAGATGTATCGTAGTGATGAAGCCAGTCCCCCGATGTCGTAGCCTCTTCCTTCTCAGCCAGCAGAGGATCTGTCCTGCAACCTGGGACTGGCTCAGGATTCAAACCACAGTCATTCTCGTTGTTACTGCTGTCTTGGCTACCATCATTACTACTATGACAGGTATTGTCCTGCAAAGCAGTCCTGGACAGGTGTGTTAATACTTTTGAATCATCTGTCCTGTGTTGTTTCAAATGGTTGAGTTTAGCTGCCAAAGAGGTTTTGCCTCTATTCTGCCCTGAGACTGGTTTTAACCTGGTGAATGCTGAGAGGGTTGGTGGGCTTCGAAGGATGCTCTGTGTCTCTTCTGTTTCTGTTTCTATAACTCCACCATTTTGCTGATCTTTCCGGCAAACCGACAAATTCTGGGAATTCAAGACAAAGCTGTCTGTATGAGGAAGTCTAGTGTTATTCTGAGTTTCTTGATAGGGTAATTTTAGTTCATCAGATTTTCCATATACTCTTCTAAACTTCTCAAGGGATCCAGACTCCTTGTATAAGGCCAATTTTTGACAAGTTGCAAGTCTGGGAATTTTTGGGGGAATGATAGGAGTGAAGTCTTTGCATGGTTTCTGACAAATTCTGTCATTGCCTGCATGCAGTGAGATTTTGCGTTTTGATGCAAGGGATCTCTCTTTACATAGAAATACTGACTTGTTGATTTGGGACAGGTCCTGAGTCAGCAGCTTTTCGTGAACGTATGGATCAGACAAACTGATCTTTCGGTTACTTACTAAAGTATGTTCATGTCCTCCTGCACTCTGGCAGTCCGGTAACTGTTGCTCAATTCTGTTTAAATCAGGCTGAATATGTTGAGTGATGCTGTCTAGTGAAGTCATGTTGCTGGTTGAGGTAGCATTATTTAATTGTATTTCTTTTTCTTTTGAGAGTTCCTGTTTTTCACTTTCTAGTTGTCTGACTGAACTTGACATACATAAGATTGGAGAGCCTTCCCCTGCTTCACTGAATGTTGGCTCCACTTCTTCAGTAATGTGATTATCAGATGTAGGTTCAAGTCTAGCCAGATCACACTGTGGCTCATATCTATATTCTTTGTTTATGCTTCCTTCACTTTTTATCTTTAAAAACTCATCTGCAGTTATCTTTTTCTTCCCCTGTTGTTCAGTCTCTTCTTTGCACTCCATCTGACCAGACTCCCGGCTAACATTGTCCTCACATAAACGGTCATCTTTGCTCTTTCGATGAACAGGATCAGATGCCAGTTTCATTCCAATACTGCAATCTAGTGTGGAAGCACTGCTAGTTGCTTGACCACCATTGCCACTATCTGTATTGTGTGCGCTAAACAGTTCGGGAGGCAAGTAGTCCAAGTCTTCTTGAGAAAGCTCCGCCACCAAATTCTCCCTGCTCAGGAATGCTTTTACTGCCTCTTCGATACAGAGCAAAATGCGGTCCCAATCTTTGAACTCTATTAGAGTTTTGGCAGGCTCAAGACATATGTCATAATCTGAGTAAGAACATTTAATATTGATGATGTATACTCCATGCAGTTCTTGGCTTCGTTTGTGCTTTGGACTCCTGATAGCAGACTGCCCATCTGGACTGCCATTTTTCTGATTTGAACTGCTCAGTCTGCGTAGGAGAAAGTTCAGGAGCTTGTGTATCCGTGTTTTCAGCAGCAGTCTGTCATTTACGTACAGGAACTGTAAGCTGTTGTTGTAGTGGCCTTCTTTGCCAATGTAACCAATCACTTCAAACTGTCCGTGTGTGTAGCTGATTTCTCCAAGTTTCTGTGCTCGTCCAAGACTGTGTATCTGAATAAACCTATGGTAGGTGTTTCTAGCTTTAGGAAGCTGCACCATCATGGCTCCTGTGCAGTCGTTCTTCAGGGTGAAAGACACAGAGGGATGCATCAGAGAAATAGCCTCCACTCTGTGTCTGATCCTCTCACCCTCCAGGACTGCATCCATCCTCTTCCTCCGGACTGGCATGTTGTGGAGGAAGTTACAAATAACAACAGTTGTCCCCGCGGAGGGTCGAGCATTATCTGCTTCAAACACATCCATGCCCTTGCCATCCTTGAAGATTTTAACGTGAGTTTTCACTGATGATCTGGTCCGGGATGAGATTTCAACTAGTGTGGCGAGAGAAACTAAACTTGCCAGTGCTTCTCCTCTGAAACCATACCACCGGAGGTTGTCCAGGTCTTCAACAGATCTGCATTTGCTTGTGTGGTATCGGTTTCCCACGCACTCCATATCCTCAGCGTTTATCCCGGCACCGTTGTCGATTACCTGAACTTTGAACGCCTCCATGTCCATCCTGACTCCCACACAGGTCGCCTCTGCATCGATGCTGTTTAGGATAAGCTCCTCTAAACACTGCTGAAGCGAGGGGATAGCGACACCGGAGCGAAGTTTCCCCTGAACCTCTTTAGTCAAACACTTAATCATTGTGTTCTTTAAAGTCGCTGTTATCTTGATATATTCAGTCTCTTACCTGTTCCCGACAGACTACACAGTAATAAATTAGTCGTCTTGCTTAAAATTGGCCGTTGCTAACATTAGCTTAGCTAACACTAGCTAACTCCATGAGCTCCAACCAAGGTTCCAACATGACATTTTGACTGCGACTTTTTTTTTTTTTAAAAGTCGGGTTACACTCATAGACTGTATATAAAAGGTTGCACTGCTTGTTCATATAATTAAAATAAACTATCGGAAGTCCATGCTAAAAAGTCATTGACATATATAAAAAAGTAAAATCTTAGTAGCTGTTTACAGTCAACGTGTAGGTAACAAGAGATGACCGTAGCAACTAACGTTAACAGCCGAAGCTAACAGTGCCATCTTCTGGTGTGAAGGACTTAACAATTTAACCGTCGTCTTTTTCTATTGGTCGTTGGCAAATCTCAATCAGCTTGTATTGTGCATACCGCCACCTGCTGTACGAAGTGTGCTATCTCATGTGTTTATTGACTGGAACAGTTTTGTATTGTATTACCTGTGATTGTGTTATCCTTGTATTTTCAAGTTAAAGTTGAAACAAATACAGGCAAATTGTCGCCTTATTCATTTAGCCTAGAAAAAAAAATATCTTCATTTATTTGCACACACATACACTGCATACAATCCAGATAATGGAAAGTGTTTCTGCACAGCCACCTGCAGAGTTCAGTCCTTTACAAAGGAGGGCAGCAGCATTCTGTTAAGTATTTAGTCATTCATCAGGCTCCCCTCAGCCTCCTTCAGTCACGTCTTTGGGCAGGCCGATGAAGACAGCTGTGACGGATTTCAAGGGCATACCATTGCCTGTTTGCTCAGAAGCATGTCTGCTGGATGCTGATTTGTTTGCAAATACCCCCTTCAAACAGATTTACAGTCTGTTAAATAATGTGGTCACCTCATCAAATATTCCCTTATTGCTGTTCCTACAATATAATGCATACAATGTGAAGCAGGCTGAAAGGAATTTTCCATTTATTGAATGTAATTCCATATTGTAGATGTTAAGGAGACATAACCTTAACACATCTTTTTTAATTCATGACTTGAATTGCAATCCAACCAATAAGAAAATACTAAATAAATAAAACATATGCTTCAAAGTTAACATTACAAGCACAATCTATGAGTTATTTCATTTTACTATGTTAAAAGTTGAGTGTTCTAGGCTATTGACCGTTTTCTCATTCTTGAACTCTGCCTTGGTTATGTTTGACTTGGGGCTCCCGGTGGATTTCAGCCATACTTGCATTTCTTTCACCTTGCTGCGTGGGCCTTGTAGCTGCCCCTGAACAGTTCCTGCGCCTGTGTTTTGGACCCATCCCACCAGACCAAGTTTCTTCCCTTCTGCCTGGAAAAATGAAACACATTAGAAGATGGCAGAGGTGGGAGGTTGATGGATGTGGTTGTGATGGGATACTGGGAAGGGAATATTTTTTAGATAAATTGTACAGGATGGAACAATCTTGATCTCTAAGCATTGTTTATAGGACAAAGACTGCTTGTCATGTTCCAGCTTAAAACTAAAATAACAATTAGCACGAAAACTCAAGGTCCACTTACTAGCTTCTGGAGCTTTTATTCACATCTTGCCGCCCTGTTAGTTTTTATCATCCACAATAATGAACTGAGTTAACTCCATCCGCAAGACCGTGAGATGGAGTCGAAAGCTCCAGAAAAAGCTAGAGTGAACCTTGAGTTTTTTCTTGTCAAACTAAGACAAAAAAATAGCCTACTGTTAATGTGTAGGTTAACTTTATATCACTGTCAAACTCACTTGAGTGTATTTCCGAAAAAATACACCTTGCACTCTTCCAAAAATTTCATAATCCACTGAAATTAGATCTTCGTTGGCCATAGTGGACCTGGAAACGGAGAAATAAGACAGTAGCTACTTGGGTGCTGTGCTGTGTATGCCAGGGACATATCTACATCGCAGGGACTAACGTTATGTTACAGCTAGCTGTTACAAGCTATGCTAACACACAATGTATGTAGCTAGTATATGTAGCTATGTATGTTCAAATGGTTTGCAACCTGGATAATTAACACGTTTAGCTGTTTATAAATGGTGTATGAATACATGAAGGCACGCTGTATGTCATATAATTCACCTGAATATTGTTAGGAAGCCGTGGGACGACTATCCAGCATGAATGTATTATGCTATGGCTATCTATCCCCAGCAGAGCAGCTCCGATGGACCTCGATTTTGAAACATACGGGGCTCTGCTTCAGGAAGTGATGTTCAGTGGACCAATCAGAGAACACCCAAGATATTTGGTTTCTAAGCAACAAGTATAAACGTTTGGGTAAGGAGTCGCAACAGTTATCATAGCTGTCACCGAGTGGCTTTATTTGTAGCTAAATTCAACTTTAATTTCACTTCAGACGACATTCAAAAGGTCAGTAAGTGTTGGAAATTCTACACCGTTTTTTTGGGAAAATGTGTCAGCCACCGATATGTCACGTCGCTACATTTTATCTGACATCTTTGGAGGAGGGTCTGGCAAAGCGAGACTAATCTGACATTGACCGCTGTCATTTGGCTAGCAAATATTATCTAAGAAATGTCCTGTCAGCAATGTTTTGTTAAACTATTATATTGCAGAGGTTTCTTACTCTTCGCCCTTTTTAATCTTTGGTATTTTTCTGGAGTGAAACACCTAGCTACTTGTCAAAGAAACTCTACTCAAGATATTATATTGTGGAGCTGTTGCCCATAATCTTCATCAACAAACTTCATCTGCTGATTACTCTTAAGGCGAAATGGACAAGAAGTCCCAAACCTGGTCAGAATGGTGCAAACATTAACAGTTGCATGACAACTAAGTAAACCTCATCTGATAACAAAGACACACAACAAGTAAGTGAGGGCACCTAACAATGTGTCAACAGTTGTCAAGGTCAAGATTGAATTGTCAAGTTAAATCTAAGGACCTGTACAATTAAACATTTTTATTTGTAGCACATTTCACTGGAACTGTATCTAAAACGATTGCATGTGATAATTGATTGATTGATGTATTGATTGATTGCTTGATTGATGGATGGATGATGGATGGATTACTTAATTGTTTTAATCTTAACATTTCTTTGTGCTAACTTGATTTTTTACATTTAGACAAATTACATGAAGTTGCTTGGGTAACTGATACTGATATGCAACTCAAGCCAAGTTGATTTGGTCACACCTGTGCTCTTATTTAATACAAATAGTTACACACTGCAGATACCAGCTTTGATCCACCAAACGTTTTCTCTTTTTACCTTACTTTCTTTTTCTTCTTGTTTTTTCTTCTTCTTAGAAATCATACAGGGAAGAAACCCTTAGCGGCTGGTGTGGAGGGCTAAGGTGTTTTTGGCAAAGATCTAACAACAATACAACCTTAAAGACATGAGCACGTACCCACAAAGAAGACATAGTCCTCAAGGGCAGCCCAATATTGCAGGAAAAAGGCAAGGCATTGTCTATATTCAAGCACAACATGGTGTTGTACCTGGTAGGAGAGCAGATGGAGTAGACCGGCCATTTCCAAACAAGCCTGTTAGCCACAGAAGACCTCTCAACCGCCGGAAACAAGACTCACTTGATCTGCATGATTTTGAAAAAATCACTATTACAAAACAACCGCGAGGCCTATTGTCACCCCAAGATTACCATTCAAATGGCACCAGGAAGACCACGGGATGCCGGCATTCAAGAAAAGACTTGCACCCACTGCCCAATGGAGAACTGCAGATGGCCAAAGCAATTCATGCAAAAGAGCTCATGCTGCAGGAGAAGCTATGGAGTGTTGAGGAAAAAATAAGACGAAAAATCCAGAGAGATGCTGCTGCAAGTGAGTACCAAAGGAGTGAGGAGCAGAAGCACAACAGGGGACAAGCAGAGAGGGGAAACGCTCAGACATTAACCAGGCTGGCTGAGCAGAAGAAGAGAGAATCAGAAAGAAAAAGAGAAATGATGATGCAAGAAAGAAGACAGGAGGATGTCAAGCAACTTATGAACAGGCGAGATCAGAGTAACGAGGACAGAATAAGGAATACACATGAAGAAGAAAGGGCCAGGTGGAAAATAAGAGATAAAGAAGACGCACAGAGTTCCCAGGCACATAGAAAAGGTCATAAAGGTACTCATCAGATCACAGCTCATGTGCAAAAAGTGAGTGGAGAGCTTAACATTTCTAGGTGGGAAAATGTGAACGAGCATACCAGAAGAAGAAGAAAAGGAGGGGAGGAAAAAGATAATGGCGTTTGGGGAGAGACAGGTGTAAAGTCACAGTATGGAACAGAGAAAGCAAAAGACAGAGAACAAAATACAACCTCCATGCCCGATAAAGGTTCGACAAGAGAAAGGAAATATAGGGAAAGGACATGTAAGGAGGTGTACGGTTCAGACGATGAGCGAGACATACCTCAAATTAATCAACAGAAAACGTCTTATAAAGTTGCAACAGAAAACCACAGAGGTGCAGGACTTAAGCACTCTGTGGGACTACTGCTTCCACCAGTTTCTCATCCGTCTCATTTCAGCAGACCGGAGCAGGAGGAGCTCAGACAGGAAGTTAGCACAGGCACAGGCCTCCAGCTCCTTCCTTGCAGAATCTGCGACAGAAAGTTTGCAAGCGAAAGATTACAGAAGCATATGCAAATCTGTAAAAAAGTGAAACAATCACATCGTCAAGTCTTCAACTCCTACGTTAATAGGACCAAGGGATCGGCCATAGATCAGTTCTGGAAAACCCACAGCAAGAGTCCAGAGGTAGGCCAGTAACATTTTGGCCTCTTTTGAAGGACCACCATACCAATTTTACACACAAATGTTTATGTTAAAGATATACCCTGTGGAGTTTGACTATTTGTACCACTAAGGGGAATTGTTTTTAAGAGTGGGTGCCAAATGACTTTGTTCACCAAAAGAAAACTCCACAGGGTAGACTACAAATGTATCACAGAGCCTGCATTACAAACTGGGGGTGTAGGGTCGTATAGCATTTACTAGCAAGGGAGAGCTACTATTAGTTGCATTATGGGAAATGTAGGATTTTTTTTCACACTAAGGAATAAAAGTCAGAAATCTTTTCCACTGCTTTTTTTTCCCTTCCACCAAGCTTTTTTCACAATTCTGAACTTTATGGGAATTTAATGCTGAATTGATTATTTTAAGTAAGCATTCAATATTTGAGATGTATTTGATGTCTTTTTATTCAGGATTTAAAGAACCAAAGACAGAACCACATGGCAAACACAAGGAATCTGCATGAGGGTCGACTCCCAGCTGGAACCTCACAACCCAAACGGCCCAAGTGAGCTGACCAGACCAAACCCAGACACTTTGGCCCTGGACCATTGGAACAAGAAATCCTCAGCTGTCAGCACACCCATCACCATCTCATTAGTCAGTATAGTCTCGGAATTGTTCGATTTAATCCCTTATATGAATTTTGTTACATTGTTTGACTATATATTCTATATTATCTAAACAGAACCGTCTAAAATAGTTTTGGATCTTTACAAGAATAGCTCATGTTACATAATACATTTCACTGAAATTGTATTTTATGATTTTTCACGTGACAAATAAATGGATTAATATCAACAAATGCCAACATCTGCAGTGTATCGTAGCTTACATTTTGGTGAATATTGACTATACGCACATAACGAAAGAAGCTGTTAGTTTTATTTATGGAGTTTACACAAAGCAACAGTGTGTCTGTGAGAGAAGTGTTTATACAACTGTTACATCTCCACAGTATTTGGTTAACCTTGTGAAAATAATTATCCATATCTTTAAATGCTGTGAACACACTGTATAAAAAAACAACAACCTAAGGCACAGCATTGTCATATTTGCACTCATTTTGGTTTCAATAGCTTGCTAAGGCACTCTGACTGTATTTAGCGTTGCATTTTACTGCACGAAAACATCGCCAGTGTTATACTGCACACATCTGACATCCAGTCAACAGCTTGTAAGCTGACAATGGGTCACACACAAATGTCTTAATGTAATGCAAAATAAAGCAAAGCAACATTTCTAAGACAAATAAAATGGTTAGAAAATGCAATAAGATCACAGTAACATATCTGCAAGGTCAGCTATATCACAAATGCTTCCACATACAAATAAAACAGTTCAAGTGTTAACACATGTCACAAAGAAGATAGACCTACATGTGCTGCCCCAACAAGAGTTCAAGAGTCGAAGAAGGCAATAAGAAAAAGTAACTAAGAGTAGTTGCTAAAAAATGAATCAGTAGTTTCGTATTTCACACAAATACTTTCGTATGACATTAAAACATGCACATAAAAAAAAAAAGAAGTATCTATTTGCATGAGATAATTTTAATATGTTTGTAAAAGCTAACATTTCTGATAAATATGTAATAACGGTTTAGGAGGCTATTTTGTGTTTGGTATTTTAAGAATATCAAATGCAATTAAAATAACTGAAAATAAAAGTGATACATATGTTTTCACATTTGAAGATGGTGCCAACGTGAGTCATGACTCATGATCAATCTGGACATACATCCTGGCAGCCCATCTCTCAACAGCTGACAAGAGGAAACCCTAATTGTCTGCTATGTGCGCAAGATGGTCTTATATGTTATTTGATAAATACTAATATATGAGGCACTAAGGACCGAAGCCTGACATCACTTAAACTCAACAATACCACCAAAACATGGACTTAACATTCACACTGCAGAGTAACACTACGATGATTGGCTCTCACAGATGTCAAGGTCCGATGCTTAATGTTGAATCCAGCCAACATTTCAGTTCGTGGAGAAACTAGCTAGATTACTGCATCCAGGTAAACACAAGTGTGCATATGAGAGTGTGCAAGGTATTATACAGTCTTACATATGAAACAATGTAATCATGCAACTTAGCTCTCTGTCAAATATGTATACTGTACGTAACCACTGCGAATGGGCACGAGGCTGCACCCTCGACTGCACTGAGCCTCCACTCCCCATCTAACAAGCTTGTTTAATTGAATATGTGCTAAGAGTTTTGACACTCCTCCCATAATCAGGACATCTGCAGGTTACGCCTCACACACTGGCCCCTGCAGCGCGACCCCCATGGTTTGTGAAGCCGCCTCCTCTTTCTCCTCCATCCCCGGGCATACGGGCATCTGACTGATGGTTTCCATTATTGTCACATTCTGCTTGACGTAGCGTTGAACGATTAATCGCTGCCCAGAGCCTTTCATTCTCCTTTTGCTGCTCCTTGACCTAGAGGCAGGAATGCATGCTGTTAGACATGCACAAGAGTCGAAATCAGAACAATATCCGGTCGCTTTTGGGGAAAATGTCTCACCTGTTTCTCGAGAATCTGGATCCTCATCTCTTGACTTGAGACCGTCTCTCGCAGCTGCAAAATAAGTTCCTTTGTCAAATACTGTGGCAATGGGATGTACTGATAAGATCATGATTTGCGGTGCCGAGTGAACAGATTTGATACCTGTGTGACCTCGCTACTTGCTTTGCAGCATGCGTTCGAGTCTCCTTTTTTGCAGCCGTCGGCCTCCTCCAGTCCATTGACTTTACCACAGCTCATTCGTTTAGTCTGGAAAATAATTTTAAAATGCAGTTTTACACAGTATGAAATTCTAGTGTTTATCTGAAGTACATAATTCATGTCTTGTGCAAAGGACAGCTATGTTGCCATTACCGATAGGCCTTTCTTTGTGCTGACTGCTGCTGCCGCAGCCTTTAGCTCTTTCAGCTCCTCATAAGGTAGAGTGACGCTCTCAGAGATAGAAGAGAGCTGGTCAGGAGTGGATGCCTCAGAGCTTTCTGGCAACGGGATGAACTCTGCGTTCTCAAGCTCCTGTTGGATGAGAACCTCCCTGAATTAGAACACTGAGTCTCCATTTAGAATTTCCTGTTTTATGGTTCAAACTAAGGTTTCCTTATTCCTTGGTGCTTTCATGATAACAAACCTTTCTAAGCCAGAGAGGGCAGGAGCTGTCCCCAGTCTGACTTAGTGACATCATCGGAGTCTCCATGAGGCACTCCTCTGTATTATCCTCCAGTGTACCCCCAAGACCCCTGTCACGACACTCTGTCTCTGAACCAGGTTCTATGTCCATATCCAGGGTGGATGTAGATGCCTCCTGGCCCAGTCCTATGTATACAAACATACATTGACACACACACTAACAATGTAGACTGGCAGGTGTAAATGTAGACTTATTTTTCAAGCAAAGAAAATGAATCAATACACAAATTGGTGACTAAAGAAAGGTATTTACCACAACAAGATGATAGTCCACTGCTGTTAGAGCGAATAGTCTTGGAGTTGAGAACTTTCTCTGCAAAAGAGAAAATATATTAGACAGCTGGCTGCTTGCACCAGTACACTGGGCAAGTGTCTGGTTGTGATTACTAACCCATTATGATTATGGTGTGCCAACCACGGCAAGAGAGGTCCGGTACATGGTGGAGGGAACCAAAGATAGGCCTTGGCATGGCAGGGCATACCTCTGAACCAAATCCCTTATCAGCTGGCATCCCAAGTCGCCCGTTTCCTGCGTTTCCCCATGCAAAGATCTGATTGTCTGCAAGAAACAAAAACACGCGATGAAAGCTATATCCTCAGGATGAAGAGGACGGGCATCTGAAAAGAAATGAAAGTACTACAAACCTTGACATAAAATCTGAAAAATATACATATTATTGCCATAGATGCACAACAGGACTGTTCATGTTCTTACCCTCAGTGGCTGCAATGGTGAAGCCGTCTCCACAAGACACTTTGGTCACTATCTTTCCTCCGAAGGGTCCGAGAAGGAGTTGGACACCATGATGTTTCTTAAAGTCCTTCACACCCAGCTGTCCGTACTTGTTGCAACCAAAGGTGATCAGGCGACCACGTACTGCAGACCCAGAAAACATACGAAAGGTTTCTTTGATATGGTAAAAATGTTCAATTACAAGAGAAATATCAGTCTTTTTTTATGGTACCGTCAATGGCAGCTGTGTGGGTCTTCCCTGGAGCTATGGTCTGAATCTTGAACCGTGACAGCTGCTTTACCAAGGTCAGTGTGGTGATGTATGGGATCCCCTGGTAACTCTGGTGTGGCATACAGAAGAAAAAAAAAAAAAAAAAAAAACACATAAGCATAGCTGCATTCCCTTAAGTGTCTATTATTCCAGTCCTTTAAGTATAACCCAGTACCTCTCCAGGGTGGTTTTTGAGACCAGAGAATCCCAGGTTCAGACCAAGCTTGTTGAATTCATTGTTTCCACATGCTAGGACTTTGCCAGTTTCTGTTAAAAAAAAAGTTCCATCGCTGCCACATGACACTGAGGAGATGGTAGCTCCTTTAGGGATCTCCACCTGGGAAAACCAGAACATTTTATTTTAAGTATTTTTGAAATAAATAGTTACAAATACTATTCTATTTTAAAACGTACTTGCTCCTGCAAGGATTTAGCCTCCTAAAAGAAGAATATGCCAGAACAGGAAACTAAATCTTACTTGCATCGGAGAAGAGAAGTCATCCTCACATTCCAGGCCAAGGCGCCCTGCAGCAGGAAAAAAGAGCAATTTTGACTGAGAACACTTAGTATGACTCTATTTTTAAAGGGCCACTATCTCCCCCTGCTGTCTACAGGTATAACAGCAAAAACAACCCTGATCAGCTCAGAACAGTAAACACCGCAACTCTATGTACCATACTCTCCGCAGCCCCAGGAGTAGATGTCCCCACCCCGAGTCAGGACCACCACATGGTTGTCTCCACACGAAACCTGACGGACAGGCCGATCCTCGAAAAACTCCAAAAGCACTGGCTCCAAAATCTCCACGCCGAGGCTACCCTCCACTCCAATGCAGCCGTAATAGTCCGACCCAAACATGTACATCTGGTCCTCATCTGCAAAAGCAGCAGCAGCAGAGGGTTCAAAAAGTGGGTTATTATACAAAAAGGTTTTTTCTCAAGTTTCCGCAGAAAGCTTTCCTCACTCACCGGTGACACAGGCAGTGAAGTCAGCCCCACATGCCACCTGTCGTATGGTCGTCCCCTGTAACTTCTCCACCCTCTTTGGCTGTCGGTACGAGGCCTGGTCTCCCTGTCCCAGCTGGCCCACCATCTTGGCTCCACCTTGGACATTCTGAGGAGAAGTTTAAGAAAGCTCCTTGTAGTGAAGCACACAACTTGATCAAGTATATCTCATCCATGGATTAACACTCACAGCCCAGGTATACAGCTCCTTTTCCACTGTCACTACTGCAAAGTGACTCTCCCCAGCACACACATGTTGGGCACTGCTGCCTCCTTTAAACATGTCCAGTTTCTGGGGGGTGAACTTCCCTCCGCCCCAGGAGTACACGTCCCTTGAGCGCGTGGTCACCACAGCAACGGAGCTGTCAGTCACTGTACTCAGCCTATGGTGCAGGCAGGACATCAAATCCGTTATACAATACAAAATCTTACATAAAAAAGGACCATAGACAGGCTTTTACAATGCAGAAAATGAAACAAGTGTTAACAGCTTACTTTGGTTTTTTCATTGCTGAATTCAGCAGGGCAACTCGCTCTTCAAGCTCCCTACCAGAAAATGAGGTTGTCAGTGGGTTGTCATGGATGTTTTGACTTTGTTGCATCCAACGGAATCTAAAATATTTTCCCTTTCAACAAACTTACTGTCTGCAGCAGGAGATGAATGGCTGGTCCAGAATCTGCTCAGATGTAGGCCTCTTTTCAGGATCCTGCGACACAAAAAGATCACAACAACTTTACAGCGATATCCCTCACAAAGGCCAGCTTTTGCTTAGCACACAGTATTATCTCTGGCATCAAACCATTCGTTTCATTACAATCACAACACAACATTCTTCTCTGATTATTACCCTCACTCACTTGATCGAGGCACTCGTACACCAGTTTGATCAATGCAGATGAATAAACATCCGAGTTCACTTCCATAGTCCAGTTGCCCTGGACTATTTTCACACAGAGGTTCAGAGGGTTCTGGTGGACACAAGCAGCAAAATAAGTTCATTCTGCTGGAAATAAAATTACATTTTCTGACTAACACAAAAAAAACATTTTTAGCAGGTTACCAAACCTACCGTTGCATCAAATGTTCTTGTAAGAGCCAAGACTTCAAAAATTACACAACCCAGGGCCCAGATGTCTGATTTGAAGTTGTACTTCGATCCCTGGCACAATTCAGGTGACATGTAATATGGAGTTCCCACACACTGGATTTACAGAGAAAAAAAAAGTGAAAGTGAACAAATCAAGTAATATTTACTAAATCACAGCAGTCTGATTAAAGAAAAAAACTAAATCACAACTTACAGTCTCTGCCATTGAAAACTCAGAGTCTAGCTTCTTTGCGAGGCCATAGTCGCCCAGCTTGATGAGGTCAGTCTTAGTCAGGAAAATGTTCAGAGTTTTGATATCTCTGCAAGAAAAACAAAATCATTGTTTGAAAAAAAATAAATAAATAAAAAAGTCCTGCAGATGCCAGATAAGGGAATGAAAACATAGTTACCTGTGTAAGATCCCAGCCTTGTGAATGTGGGCAACTGCTGAGGCAATTTGGTACAGGTACCATATGACCACCTAAAGAAACATGTTAAAAGGTAAAGATATAATAGAAAATAGCCTCTTTGTATAAAATAAATTCCCTGCAATGTTGAAGTCATACCTCTTCACTGAAAAGTTTCCCATTTTGGTGGTTGATTTTATCGTATAGATTTCCTCCTGTGATGAGACGGCTATTTAGCATTCTGTCACAGATAAACAGCATTCAAACTAATCTCGATCAAATCTTCAGAGTGGACACAATATTTACAAACCATTACAATACTCCAACTCAATGAGCAAGGTGTTTTTATCCATGAAGTGATTGAAATAGGCTATGATGTTGTTGTGCTCCAGGATGGAGAGGATGCTTATTTCGTTCATGACATCTCTGCGCTCCTTTTCGGAGAGCGAGTTCAGCTCCACTTCCTTCCATACCACCAAAGAGTTGTCCTAGGGAAGCCAGAAGAGACATTCAATAATACTAATGGGAGCCACAAATCAGCAGCCAGATGTGTCCCTCCAGATGACCGAATGCATAAGTGTAGGTTTCTCTACACTCCCTATTACCAGTTTACAGAATAGACAGACAAGGAAAATCTTCTCAGTTTTAGAACAAAAACCTTTTATGAAATATAATTGGTTCAGAATATTTTTTTAAGAGAGGGTCTGCACAACAAGATGTAGTACTATAAACGTGTGTACACGTAATGTGTAATTAGTAAGTTTTCACTGTAAGCAGTGGTTCATTTCTGACTGCTATCCCGTCCAAGGAAAAGTTTTGGGGACCTTGTAAACTTGCATGATGGGTTTCCCTTGCCCTGTTGTTGTTGTTGTTGCTTAAGAAGTGATGGTAGATTGTACATTTAAGAAACACTTTCAACAACAAAGTGTTCAGAAGGAAAGTGACTGTTGCACGGCATAATGTGTTATCCGTGCCTTTTAAAAACAAATCTGATGGGACAGAAATATGACTTACCTCTGTTCTTCTGTACAGAGTTGCTTCACCAAACGCCCCCCTCCCAAGGATCCGGATAGGAATGTAATGCAACTTCTCCTCTTCGCCATTATATGTGCTCGACGCTGATCGCTCACTGACCACAGACCCGTCGCACAAATCTGAATTTAGCGAATCGAAATGTCTTTCATAGTCCCCCAGTGACATTTCTGTTTAGGGTCTTGTTAGCCAGTGGTAACGTTACTGATGGAAATAACCCGAACAGGCCTTACGGTAACTCTTTCTGAAAGACTTGGATAAAACCGTACATTCGTCTAACATGTTACTCGTGTCTTCTAACAAAGAGGCCTGTCAAAGTACTCGTATTAGCTAAGTTACCTGATGCCTCAAAGCCACTCAACTCACACAATGTAAGAAAAATACAACGCAGCAAAATACGTACAAGTAGTTGCACCAGCGTCAAGCATGACACAACAAAAATGAGGACGTTCAGCCAAACTTAATGGAGTTTCGGAATAAAAGGCGTATCCTCGAGCGTGTTGTCAAGTATTTTACGATGAAACGCCAACCGACCGCATTTCCGGTAAAGGTACTAGTCTGTTATATACTGTCTATGGTTTAGCTGGTTAGCAAGAAGAAAGTACAGCACTGTAATATAAACCAGAATTGTCATAGGAATGTTACCACACTAAAAACGTTCAGTAAGTCTGTATAACAAACACACGGGTTGCGAATGTTAAAAACCGGCTGGTCTCGTCTAACACGCAACAACAAACCGAAAACTCCTCCATCCTTGCCTTGCCCTTAAACCCGGAAACAATCAAATTAAACGGTCTCTTGGAGTTTTTAAAATCTTGTATCAATCTTTTTTCCCTCCTTCCTCTACTTTAGCGACTATAAATTAAAATAGGAGATGTTACACAAGTAGCAGATGCAAGTGAAGTTTCATATACATCAAAGTAAAGCTACATCATCATACATCAAGCTGTCCATCAAAGTTTCAGTTCACAATTTTAATTTCATACCAAATTATCAGGACTACTGTGGTGCAGTGTGACCATAGACTGTATGAGTGTGACACTCATTTTACAGATCATGACCCTTGAAACTTATTTTACCGCTGGGGGGCGTGGTATAGGTAACTCCAGTTACAAATAACTTTACATTTAGATGTCAATATAGTTGTATAATAAATTTTATAGAGAATAAATTGAAATTTTTTTAAAGGACAAGATAGTCGGACATAAATGTTTTTTTGATCTACCAAATTAATTGATACAAAAATCATATCAAAATCCAATATTATCATGAAGCTGTCCTAGTCATTGATTTAAAACATTGCCTGATTCCCAGATGTATTAAAAGGATAGTTACCGTGGTATAAAGGGTAACTGTCACTTTTTTTACACACACATTGCATATTTATATGCAACAGGAGGGATTACAAATAAGCAATTTTAATGTCTCCTACGACCCAGATTTCTAGACATACAGTACATCACATAACCAACCACCCATGATTAGATCTTTGGCCCCATGTGGGCAGCACATGTGAATCAGTATGTATCAGAGTGAGTCACTGTAAAGTACTGTAAAGTAAGCTACATTAAATTAACTTCTCATTTTTTGCACCTGTGGGACTTCCGTAAGAATCTTAAATGACAGAGATACAAAAAAAAATACTTTCAGGAGACATTTTCACATACGATTGAGGGTAAAGGGGTGTGTTTAACCACACACACACACACACACACACACACACACACACACACACACACACACACACACACACACACACACACACACACACACACGCACACACAGAAGTATGTGAAACTCTGATTTTAACAATTTCCAGTTTTGACCAAAGAGAAATGACACTAAATGCTGCAAACTCACTTTTACACCCCGTTCTCTGATACACAGTACATTACAGCCCACTCAGCTGGAACTGCAGTACCTGTCTTTGTCACTGAGGTATCTCTCTCTGATTGAGACCAGGGTTTTTTACACTCTCACACACACACACACACACACACACACACACACACACACACACACACACACACACACACACACACACACACACACACACACACACACACACACACACACACACACACACACACACACACACACAGAGTTTTGTAATATTGACAGAGCAGCCACCTCACACAGATACAGTTTTTTACAATCACTTTGCTACTAATTTCAGAACCTTGATGTCATTTTTCAAAACTCTAGACACAAAACTCAAAACAGTTATCACTTGTAACACAGGCTGTCCAATGTTCAAAACATTGCATTGGGCATTCATATCTTTAAAGAAATCTTGCACTTGCACAATCACTGGTTCAAAAAACAAATATAATGTGAAATACCATTGAAACGTTACTTTAGATCACCCACATATAAGCTACCCATAGTTTCACTGGGTCATCGTTCGTACAATCATATATTGTAGTACAAAATAGGTGATACATGTTTCATTATGGTACTACAAGTAAATACATCCCTGTTAAAGTACTGCAGTAGTAGAGCAAATACTGCATACCAATGTGGTAGAAGTATATATATATATATATATATATATATATACTGTATATTAACCTTTATTTATCCAGGTAAGTCGATTGAGCACAAATTCTCATTTGCAACGACAACAGACATACAATACTCTATAAATAAAGTATATATACAGTCATGAGAAAAAATTAGGACACCCATGCTAAAGTTGACTAAAAAGAGGAATAAAAAAATCATCTTTGGAAATTGATCTTAATGCTTTAATTAAAAAAAATAGGAAAAATCCAACCTTTATGGACACCAATTTTGTTTGTGAATGAATAATGTATCGTAAATAAATAAATGTTCTTCCTTAAAATACAGGGGGCATAAGTAAGTACACCCCTATGTTAAATTCCCATAGAGGCAGGCATATTTTTATTTTTAAAGACCAGTTATTTCATGGATCCAGGATACTATGCATCCTGATAAAGTTCCCTTGGCCTTTGGAATTAAAATAGCCCAACATCATCACATACCCTTCACCATACCTAGAGATTGGCATGGTTTTATTTCAGTTAATTTGAGTTGATAGCTGGTTTGATTTGCATTGAGAGATGATTTTATGGAAACTACCCCATGCCAATCTGTAGGTATGGTGAAGGGTATGTGATGATGTGGGGGTATGGTGAAGGGTATGTGATGATGGGGGGGCTATTTTAATTCCAAACGCCAAGGGAACTTTATCAGGATGCATAGTATGCTGATCCATGAAATAACTGGCCTTTACAGTAAAAATACAAATCTGCCTGCCTCTATGGGAATTTAACATAGGGGTGTACTTACTTATGCCCCCTGTATTTTAAGGAACAACATTTATTTATTTACGATACATTATTCATTCACAAAGAAAATTGGTGTCCTTAAAGATTGGATTTTCCCTCATTTTTTTAATTAAGGCATTAAGATCAATTTGCAATAGATGTTTTTTTTATTCTTCTTTTCAGTCAACTTTAGCATGGGTGTCCTAATTTTTTCACATGACTGTAAATTATATATCTCAATCATCAGTATCAAGTTGGCAGAATTGGACAAGCAATTCCAAGGGCCTGAATCCATACAGTGCAGTACTGTAAATACTGTAAAGAGTCTGAAAAGTTGGTACATGGTACTATAGAAACAGTGTCTGATAAACAGTAGTACATTACAGTAAAGAATGATGATGAAACATTACATCCATAGATGATGTAGTCTAATTGGTTCATGATCCACACTAATTGGTGACATGTGAATGTCGTTATCTTGAAACTTTCACAATCTAAACATGTAATATTGTTTGTCTGTTTCCATACAATTATGCATTAAGAGTAATGCAACAGTTACTTATCATTTTGAGTAGTTGTATCGATTAATAGTTAGATGATTGTAATGGAATGAATAGACAATTATCTAAAATGTAATGTGTGAATTGCTTTTTGAAATAGTAGTACTTTGATGTTAAGTTGTGTCATATTGAACAGGTGATCTTTGTTAAATGAACAAATTATATTTGGTTTATGTGCATTGTATCCAAGCAATTGAAAAAAGTTTTGAAAAATTTGAAAAATGTGCATTTTGATCATTGGTTGTGAGTTTTGTGTCTAGAGTTTTGAAAAATGACGTCAAGGTTCTGAAATTAGTAGCAAAGTGATTGTAAAAAACTGTAAAAGTGACATGCTAAGGGGATTTCTGAGTAAAAACCTGAAGACCAGACGGATATCCAGACATGATTTTAAATAGATACAACAGCGAAGATGGAAAATCTTTGCAACATAACATAGGAAGCAAAGGTAAGCTTGTATTATTTGAACTGTCCTCATAATGCTTTTAGAAAGCATAGGCCTATTGCATTATTATCTGTCATTCACTTCAACCTAACATCAAATTGTCTGTTTGTTCAGGATCTATATGCAGAGTCAGAGTTGGGTCCAGAAGTTGTCCACTGTAACCATTGGTTATCATGTGTTTAGGACTGCTAAACACTATTCTGATGTTAACTGCTATTGTTATTGGGATTAACTGTGAGTACAATGCTCCACACCAAATAACTTCCCATGCGCTCATCATAGAGGTGAAGCAACTTCACATAATGCAGACTGAAGCAATTAAAGCTCAAAAAGAGGCCCAACAAGCATTAGAGAAAGAGCTCAGGAGCCATCAGCAACTTAAACTGCAGTTAGAGCAGAACAAGACCCTCAACGACGGCATTCAGAGGCAGGTTGAGACCCTACAATTTGAGTGAGCAACGCTGCAGTCCGATACGTTGGATATTCGTGAGAGGCTATTGCATAAATTTTTTTTGCATTTTGGAATCAAACCTTTTCTTCTAATTGTGACTTTAACTGCTTTTCTTCTTTTAACAGGGGAAAGTTGTGGACGATGCCAGTCAGGATGGGTGTTATTAAACACATCGTGCTACTTCCATTCTTTATCAGCATCCAATTCCTTGAAGAACTGGCAAGACAGCAGGGCGGATTGTATCAGGCGTGGGGCCGATCTGGCTGTGATTGATAACCTGGAGGAGCAGGTAAGTCCAGTATGATGTAGGTGGAAAACGAGACAAAAGAATAGGTAAAGTTACTCTTGCTGTTGTAATGTACACAAAAGGCCTATTTTACAAACTGAGATGCACCTCATGGCAGTGTTTAGAAGACAATTTATTGTAGTTTGACACATTAATTTGGCCTTCTTACCAAACACAGTCATTGTTGCAGTTACTGTGGAAACATGGAGGCAATTAAGGTAATTGAAGTACTATAAAGAAGCAATTTCTGAGCATCACAGTCTTAAACTATAGAAGCTAAACCAAAATGTAGGAAATAAGATGAACAGTTCCTTCAGCTGGGTTGAGGCCCACAGTGTCAGACTTTACAAAATGATTTGAGTGAACATTTGAGTATGCACATTAGGATGTCCATGTGAAAACACAACTGGTTTAAGTTTTTTTTTAAACAATAATTTACATTTTTTCTATACACATTTAGTCAAGGTCCAGAGCTTTCAAACACACAGTTATTTGTCAGACTCTGCTTCTCTGTCTTGTGGTGTGCCCCAAGGTTCTGTGCTTGGCCCCCTGCTATTCAGTCTGTAAATGCTTCCTCTTGGAAAGATTAAAAACTGAGGTGATGATTTTTGCCCCTGACAACATCAAGTAAGATTAGGCAGGCCATTGGGGCTCTATCACTCTCTGACTGTAATGTTGTGCGAAATCTGGGTGTCATTTTTGACAAATCTGTGTTTTAACAGCCATGTGAAATCTGTGGTTCGTGCCTGTTTTTTTCCATCTCAGGAACATTGCTAAGATTAGATCTATGGTTTCTAAAAAAGAGATGGAGATGCTTGTTCATGCTTTTATTTCCTGAAATGTTATTCTTGAAATGTTGTGGTATTGATCGTCTTATTAACTCTCAGCAAAAAAGCGTATTAGCTTAATTCCCAAAATTTCAAACTATTCCGTTACTATCGGGTTATTGTAATAATAATAATTTCATAACCAAGAATAATCATAAACCTTGTGAATAATTCCCTGAATAGTTATGAACAATAAGGTATCCATTAAACTACTAGTTCCTGTACATTTAATTAGTATAATTTGAAAGAGATTCTCTATGTGATTAAATTCACTTAATTAAAAATGGACAAATCTAATTCTAAATTGGTGACATATTCTTGCCTGCAGTGTCAATGTTGACTGATTCAAATCGTTTCATCTGATAATTACCAATAATTTATGCAAACAAAGAGAATACATAAATAAAGATATAAAGATTATTGTTATGATTATTATTAAGTATTACTTGGGCCTTGCTTTAGGTACTGGATACAAGGGGAGCCCAACAACTGGGGGCCTTCGGGTGAGGACTGTGGAGCACTTATGAACATTAGCCCAAGGGTAACATGGTTTGATGGTAACTGCCAGGTAAACAGAGAATGGTTATGTGAAATGGAACCCAACTGTGGAAAGCATGGTGGTCTGTATCCAGGCTGAGCTTTAGGCTCCTCAAAGAAGTCGACTCCATATGGTCAAACAAGCTGCCATCTTATGAGAAAAGAAGACCCAGTTATTTTCCATATCCGGATATATTGTATGCAAGTTTATTTGGTCTTGAGTAAATACATGGAATATATTAACAACAGTGGTACTTAAATGCAGTTTCATATTCAAAAAACAGATATGGGAGTGGTTTCAATTAACTCATCTAACTCTCTGCAAGAAAGAAAATTAATGTATTCTCAAATGTATTCCAAACCATTCCTTAACAAAACTTTAGCTACATGTTCTAAGAGTACTGGACAGCCGTCTTTAAAAAATGCTCCACAGATCCTGGTATTCCTGGATAGTTTTAATAATGAGACCTTACAGTTGTACATGTTTTAGTAATGATGCTTTTGGCCAAAGCATTGATGTTTTTCATTATTTCTTGATTCATACAACAGATGTTTTTATTCTTAATTAATGATTATTTTCTAAATTTGTATTTGTCCAATACCTGCTAAACTAATGACATTCAGCCTTACTCAGTTACACTTTGCATTTGGTTTTGCATTCGTTATTCCTGCTAAACATAAGCATGTCAGTATGTGTCTACAAACAGCCTCACTCACACACATTGGTCTTATTCTGATGTAAAGTTGACATATAAGATGTGTAAAAAAAGAGCTTTAGTTCCTCAATAAATAAAGGTTTAGTTCATAAATTACATTTTTGTGAGTACTTCTTGGGAGCAGTTACACAAATTTTACAGATGTTATAGTGAAAACATATTTCTCTTATATAGAGCTTGAACAATACATGAATAATCTCTCTTTCAAAGCAACACTTAGATGTGTGGACAGCATGGGGAATAAATAAGAAATATATGCCGTCTATACTTGATAACATTGGTTACATTTCAGACTTCCAGATGTACAGTACATAACATGCACCCATTTGTTTAAATATTTTCCCTACGTGGGTGCCACAACCACCAAAGAAAACTTTGTGAATCTGTTTATTGTTCCATTTGTCTTAAGTGTAAAGTCCATTAAGTTACCTTGTCATAAAATCTTTTAATGGGGTTTTCCAATCTGAACATACTGGTTTTAAACGAGTAATGGCTTTAGCTAATAGCAGGTAACTACAGCACCTAAAACATTAAAGACTTTCAGGAGACAATTTCACATATGAGAGAGGAGAACCAAGCTAAGATAATTAACTATATTTACCCATTCTACACCTACACCTGTTTACATTTTCTGAATATCCCTTATTAGACAAATAGTGACCTCCTTATTTCTGCTAATCACAGGTTGAAAAGCCAGTGAGGAATTCGCTCCACACCAAAAAATAGCACAAACGCTTATAAAGGTAAAGCAACTTCAGGTAATTAGAAGTGAAGCCAATAAAGCTTTAGAAGAGGCCCAAAACGCATCAGAGAAAGAGCTCAGGAGCCATCAAACCTGTTCACCTTGTTATGACTTTAACTAATTTTCTTGTGTTAACAGTGGAAAGTTGTGGACGATGTCTAACAGAATGTTTTTTATTAAGCACATCGTGCTACTACCATGCTAAATCAGGATCCAATCCCTTAAGAAAACTGGCCAGCCAACAGGGCAGACTGTAATAAAAAAGTATATTATTAGCATGGCACCGGCTGATGAAACTGATTATGAAATAGAATTTATTACAAAACAGTGAAAACAAAACAAGCCCACCAAAACCCACCTGGGGATACAACACAACTACCACCCATACAGCCAATGTCACACTTTACAAGGATGAATTAGCAAAATGGATTTGATTGCTGTGAATTAACTTTTATCATTTGTGTAACTATATTAAAAAGAAACCTCCTGTACAATCATTTTATAATTAAAAGTGTGTGTGTGTGTGTGTGTGTGTGTGTGTGTGTGTGTGTGTGTGCGTGCGTGCGTGCGTGCGTGCGTGTGTGTGTGTGTGTGTGTGTGTGTGTGTGTGTGTGTGTATGTATGTGTCCAAACAAGCCTGCCGCAAGGTTGCTGAAAGTGCTGATTAATACTAACCATACAAACTGAGGATATAAGAACACTGCTAAGGAATAAACCTTATGGTACAGTTAGGTCAGTCATGTTTTTCTAAATGCCACAGCTTAGAACAGGCTGTCCCCAAAAACTCCTCCAAGGCCACCTTGAAACCTCTGAGGTAGCTGGGTCCATGGCTGAGACCTGTTATCTTCCAATCACAGTTTTATGAAGGTGTGGAAAGAGCCAGTTGGGAAACTCACATTGGTTGACCATGGTACAGCCAGCAAACATTTTGTAAGCCAAAGATGAGCCATAAACAGAAACACACCTTCCCCAAAATGAAGGTTTGAAGTGCCAGCATCATGATGCTTTCGTGCAAGATTCACAAGAAAACTTGTGTAACAGGAATCACTCACATACATGGTACAGACCCGTACAGACAGCTGACCCAGGGTGAGTCTGAGTGAGACTGAGGCAGCTGCCCTGCCCGGTCAGCCTCCGAGATAACGTTATCTTCTGCAGTCTGCTTGGAAGTGCTCACAGCAGCCTAATACGATATAGTGTCTGGCTTTTGTTTGCTGTCTAGTTCTGCAAAAAGAAATGTCATTAGCTATTTTATTACGTTTCCTCTTAGTGAAATGTGAAGTGAATTTAAGTTGGGCTTTTATTGTGAAGGATACAAACGGAAGAAGTGAAGCTAGATTTATGCTCTGCTTTTGTCAATATGGGAGTTAATAAAGTGTATTGACTTAGTTCACTCTGGTTAACAGTTGTACAACGCAGTAAAACTTCAGCAAAGAAATACAGAATAATAGGGAAGTATTTGCAATCACAGAAGGAAAGAATTTATTATCTGTTTGAATTCTGTATTTCCTATTTATGACTTAGCATCTTTTTAATATGAGAAAGAATACCATAATTATAAGGTTTATCAGTGAATGTGATAATAGCATTATTTTTTGGACTGAATTAAATATTTAAATAAATGTTTAAATCAGAGGTTAAGCTACACAAGCTTCCTTATGACTAATATTTTACCAACTATAATCCTCACATACAAGGAATTAGCATCCAGACCAGGGTCCAAACAGACATGCGCCTTATCACTGGTATAAGCAGAAGACAAACAGGTCAATAGGCACTACTTGCACCAGTATAATGGAGAACTCACAGTCAGAACAAAGGGAGGAAATGTCATTTGAACAAAACATTTCTCGAGATTTCAACACAAATTGGCATTCAGGCTCTCACCATCAAACATTTGGACAAGGTACAACTTTAAAATAAAATATTCTGCTGTTTCTAGGCAATGTCCTACTTCTTTTCTTTTTCACACAGACTACATGTAACTTTAGTTCATTCAGTGACTTTGAAATGTATGTAAAACACTGTTAAATATAATTCATAATATATTCTAATGATTTTACCTGTAAAATCATATTCATCAATTTCTCTGTAATCCATTAGAAGTTAAAACAGTCCATGGCAATGCTCTTAATTTTATTAGGAGTGTCTAACTTAAAGCTTCATCAAGGTCTGTTTACAGAGAGAGGTGGATCTGCATTTCCACTCCACCGACTGGTTACTCTGGGTCTGCTGAATGCAGTTTTGCTGATAGCTGCTGTTGTCATTGGGATTTACTGTAAGTAGGAGAGTTCACAGAAAACAGCTGATTTTCTGTCCTCTTCTTGTATTCACAATCGCAGGAATTAATTGCATTCTAAATTTATTTTTTCTAAAGTATGAACACCTTGTGTCAGTTAAAATGCTGTACACTTATGTACTAGATCCAGTAGCCATTTTACTTTTCACTGAGACAGATTTGATGTGTGTCTCGATGTGCAATGAATGATTTATTGCATCTAGACACACTTTTAAGCAGCGAATAGATTCATGTGATTGGATTCAGCCCTATTGCAATGCAATACAGTCACAAAATAGAGAAAAAAATGGACCAACAGTGGACCAACTGACAGACATTACCTCATAGTGTTGCTAGCACGGCAAGAAAACAATCTTGACTTCACACACCAATTTTGCCACAGTTCCTCTTTCTCTTTATTACAACAAGTTTTTATTCCTCAGGTGCCAAAGCCGATTACCTTCTGGATCCTCATTTAGCTGCTACACCCCTCATCATTGAGATGAACTATCTCCGCAACCACAGTGATATCATCAGAGCTAAATTGGAGGCCCAGGCACAATTAGCGAAAGAGCGTGGCAGCCATCGGCAACTAAAGCTGCAAGTGACGCAGACTAAGACCCTCGCTGACCACCTTCAGAGACAGATTGAGACCCTACAGACAGAGAGGACAGATCTGCAGTCTAACAAAACTACCATAGGTAAGACAGACTTCCAACCTGTCTTTGGTGACAAACAGTCCATACTAACTTCCCCCCAAATAGAATACAGGATGTAAACCTGTACAATTTATCCACATACTGTACATTGTACAGGTTTACGAATTATATAGAGAAACAAAACAGCCTATCATAATTTTTCCCAATCTCCTGTTGCAACAGAGGAATCATGTGGTAGATGTCTACAAGGATGGAGTCTTCTTAAATCATCCTGCTATTACTTTTCTCACCATGCATCCGACTCCAAAAAGAATTGGCACGATAGCAGAGCAAACTGTATTAGTCAAGGAGGCGACCTACTTGTGATCAATAACTTGGAGGAGCAGGTGGGTTTCCATCTCTAAAATAAAAAAATTGTTCTAGTTTCATTGGAATTTTAGGTCCTGTGTATAATTTTCTGAGTCCCATAAAGTTCATTTTTCATGTCTCTGTTTAGTATAGTATATGGGAAAAAATGTTTGGTTCATGTCCACCCCATTGATCAGTGTAATAAGCTAAATGGTGGTGGTGGGGGGGTTCCTAGCCTTCAAAGTCTATTTGATCATACAGTACATATATATGACTAAAAACCTGATGTGCAATATCAACTCCTGTGTCTGCTTTCTTACAGCAACTCATAAGTGACAACTTTCCAAAGCTGAGAAGCATTGGTTTGTGGTGGCAGAACGGATTTTGGATCGGCCTCACTAATGTAGGGACAGCGGGAACATGGGTCTGGGTTAACAATGTGACTGAGGTTGAAACAATGTAAGCATCTCATGGACTGTTAACGCTTACTGTACTATTGATTGCTATAGTTTTGTGACAATATAATCATGACTAACACATGTAGTGGAACTTAATTCTTCTCTGAATGATGTCTTCAAGATACTGGAGACCTGGACAGACTGCCCATGATGGACCTCTGAGTGGGAACTGTGCTGCTCTTAATAACTTTTACAGTGAGAGGCTATGGTATAATGCAAACTGCTTTGCCCTTCTATTGAACTGGATATGTGAGATGGATCCAATCTAAGCATGAAACCTCTCAAGTGGAAATCACAATAACAGGACAAATCATTTTTGTCAATGCAAAATCTTTCAAATAAACAAACTGCAGCTCCATACATTAGTATCCATGTTGTATGTGTTCATTTTTAGGGTTTACACTTCAGACAGACATCTACAGACTACAGACATCTGTGTATAGTTGCCAAAATCTCTACAACACTGGTTTCTACGCACATCCGCTCATAACTTTTTGATTCCCTTGTAAGTCCATAACCATAACATAAAAACAGATCTGATATAGCATCATATGTCCAGTCTTATATAAAAGAAAAAGCTTGCCATGTAAATTAAATGAAATAAAATGACAATGCTCTTCAAATTACCAGCACCCCATGTAAATATTTAACAAATGAACTTGATTTTCTGTTTGCAATGCAAACACACACACACACACACACACACAGGGCAATGTCCTAACAAATAATCTCTCCCAGACAATCAGGTTAGAATGCTCTCATTTCAACAGTCAAAATGGAGGACGGAGAAAGTTCAGTTGGCATTTATGATAGTTCATATAAGGAACTGATTTATCAAGAGGACTTCAGTGAAGATGAGCACACTCTCTACTCAAACCAAGAGAAGCAACAAGGTATAGTAAATGAGAAGTGAAAAAAAATATTTTCTTCATACTGGTACCAGATTCTAAAATAGGGCTGGAGACATTGTACAAATGTCTATGCTATTTTTAACATGTATCTTTGTTTTGCTAAAAGTGCATGTTGTTAAATCACTGTATAGCTCAACCACTGATTATTATCGATACCATCTTTAGAATGTTGCAGGACAAATCAAAAGAAAAGAAAAAAGAAAAGAAAAGTGTCTCTCTAAGGTTTTTCCTTAACTTAACCTTTCTTAACTGTCTGCACATTATTTTGACAATATTGAACTGATAGTGTGACACAGTTCATGCCTCTGATATTGATCCACCTCTTCTCTGTGTAGTGTCCATGTCCATGGTGAGACCTGAATCCATTGGGAATCATTACAAACTGCTTACAGTAAGCCTAGCAGTGCTTGCTGTCATTCTACTAGCAGTTGACATTGGCCTGGGAGTCTATTGTAAGTCACTGTTCACCCCTCTCCTAGATTTACAATATATTGTGAAGATATCGAAGTGTTAGGTAGCCATGTGGTGACATCTCATTCACAATTCATTTGTGGTGGTGGAAGAAGTATTTGGATACTTTACTTAAGTAAAAATACAGTGTAAAAATACTCCTTATCTTTATTTGTCCAGTTTTAATGTCCTTGTTCCTAGCTGTTATGTAAATAGATGAGAGCAATGAAAATTATGAAAATAATAATAAAGGTGATTCTAATTCTAAATACAATTAAAGGTCTTGCATTTAAAATATTACAAGTTAAAGTATAAAAGGGAAGTTCAGATTGTTTGAAGTGGGGTTGTATGAGGTACTTATCTATACTTATAGTGTATTATGTACAGTAGATGGTGGTTGGCACGCCCCCAGTTTGGAGAAGCAGGCAGGAGTCCCAGCATGAAAGCTAAGCAATACTGCTCAAGACAGGGGCAGCAGCAAAAACATATTTTGGTCACCTCAAAAAAGGTGACCTTAAAAAAATCTATATCAGGTTTGCTGTCAGTACTCACATTAACAAGGGCCTCCACCTTCAGCTCTTTAAATAACAGCAAGAATGAGAGAGTAAGAATGAAGTGTAAAAACTGAGAAATGTATTTGTGAAAATGTTAAAGATGCCTGATCATCAATAAGGATAATATATAAATGTTTTTCATTAATTTGTTTTCTGCTCCTACTCCTGTGCTCATGTTTGGTTGTTTTATTTATACTGTAGGTAATTGTACATGAACTGTAAAAAGTGTTGTGCTTTAAAAAAAATACTTAAACTGAGACAACATAATTTGAGTAACACTATGTCTTTGACCACTTACAGATAGCAAACTTACTGATGGGCAGCACATAACGGACATCAGCAATGAGGTGGCCAAACTGCAGGCTACTTACAACGATGCAGTCCAAAGCAGGGACGAAGCCAAGAAACAGTTGGCAAGCGAGATCAGTCAGCAGCAATTTACCAAGTGGGAGATTGAACACGAGAATAAAAGACACAAATCCTATGAAAAGCTGAGTGACAAAATTCAACTGGAAATTGCAGCGCTGAAGTCCCACATCCCAATGATTAGTGAGAGCTTCTTTTTTTTTGACTGATTGTGTTATCAAGGTATAATTACATAATTATTTTGACAAAACCACCCCAACCAACAACACATTTCCATTTTCTTTGGCAACAGAGGAGGGCTGCAGACACTGTCTACCAGGATGGACTTTCATGAACTCCTTGTGTTACTACTTCGCTTTCCTTGATAATATGTCACGCAGATCATGGCAGGAAGCCAGACAGTTCTGCACAAAACGAGAAAGTGACTTGGCAGTGATAGACAGCAGAGAGACACACGTAAGACTCAACATTTAGTCAACACGTTCCATTTTTGTAATTCCTTTTTATAACACTTTACATTTTGTTTCTGAGCAGTAAAAGAGCTTGGTGGTACATGGAACCAAATAAGATAAATGAATGTACTTAACATGTGTTTGTGTGTGTGTGTGTGTGTGTGTGTGTGTGTGTGTGTGTGTGTGTGTGTGTGTGTGTGTGTGTGTGTGTGTGTGTGTGTGTGTGTGTGTGTGTGTGTGTGTACATTTCCGATGTTGGCAGCTGGCGATAAGTAACTTGATAAATAACTATCAAGACCGTGCGAGAGAAATAAGCATCAGTGGCTTCTGGATTGGACTGAGAGATGTGGAGCAAGAAGGGATTTGGAAATGGGTGGATGGAAGAACACTGAATGAGGGGTAACAGTTTCATATGTGTACAGTACATACTAAAAAAACAGATAACTCATTGGAGTCACATATTGTGATTTAAGGAATTGTTGTGATAGCACATTCACATACTGACAGCTGTGGCGCTCCTCCATTTGTAATACAAATTCAAAATCAGAGTCTGATTTTAGAGTAACTAATAATTAGTTGATACACCCAGTGGCAGAGCGGTTATTAGGGCTCAACAACCAATCATCTGTTTCAGGTTCTGGAATGATGGAGAGCCCAACAACCAGGGCAATGAGGACTGTGCAGCTGCATATCCCAGAAGCAACCCTTTTATGTCCTGGAATGATGCTCCATGCAATTATGAACTGAAATGGATTTGCCAAATGGCACCACGGTCTTCTTCTGAAAGCTAAATGTAATTTTAATCAGATTTATTTTTCAATGAATTGTTTGAATGAAGAATTAACTCAGCTTTGGAGACTTTTACACATCTTCTGAATCTTTTTATTGTCATGTCAATATTGTCAATGGCAAGGAAGGTCATAATATGAAAAATACATCTGATTTATGAAATTAACTTTAAATACAAGTTAACCATTTTACTGTAATAAATACTAATATTAGCTTTACCATGTACAAATGAATTACTACTATATAGATCTGTACACTTGGTAACCAATTTATCAAGAAAACACATACAGTCACATAAACTGTACATTCCTACAAGTCATATGTTGCGTGCCAAAGCAGCATTGAGAGCGTCAGTTAGCATGGAGTTGTTAAGTTAAGCTTGCAAATCTCACAGACATTTATTATTACAAAACCAGTAAGTGTTAACCTAACCACTGGAGCTAAATATTAAACGTCTGTCTTGTTGGCCTTTTCGTGTGGAAAAAAAAGAACTACCAGTGACCAGAGAGTGTGTAAATAAAAACGCAAAGCTTGTGGATCAGAGGGATTAAAGAAGAATGGCCAGAAAAGTACAAATGAACAGACATGCCATAACAAAGCCAGTAACATCCAAATTCAACGCTGGTGCGCAGAATGTTTCCAACACGATACAAACCCAAAACTAATGCCCATTTGTAGATTTCCATGTCTGACTAATCTGCCAACTAATCTGCTAATACCCTGTTTGTTCTGAAGCCGGATAGCTACCACAACAGCGAAATATCTCTTGTCTTTGACATCTAGATTATTCAAACCACACCTCGCTTCCTAAGCATGCTGCTCGGATGCTCACAGCACTGCAAAGTGCTGCTGAAGTTGCTTAAGAAGCTGCTGAGTGTCGACATGCTCCGGAAAGGAGTCCTCAGACTTTTGGGCGGCAGTGAAGCTGCTTTGAAGGTCTCCAATCTGGAAGCAGACAAAAACATCCCTCTGGCTGACTGTAATGTGGAGATTATACTTTGTCTCTTTAGCTACTGCATTGTTTAGATGTTCAAATGAATTAAATAATAATAAATTACCTTTTCAGAAAGAATGGAGAGATTGAAGTGTGGCTCATACATGTGAGGGGCCAGTGATGCAGCAGTCTGCAGGAAGGCTTTTGACTAGCGCAAAGATAAGACAACCATTAATATTGTTGACATTATAATTTTTGAGTTATTATCATAATCTGAGTAGGATATGGAAATCTGAAATAAAAGTTTTCACTGCCAGAGCTCGCCTCCACCACATCTATGCCAGATGGCACATTTTACATCATTTGACAGACAGCAGATATCTGTTACAGCCTGCATTTTTTTTCATTTATAGTAGGGTTGCATCTGACGAATGGGCAGGGGCATCTCCAAAATCAGACAGCAAAGATATAATTCTGCCATCTTGTTAGCTCAGTTTTTAGCAGTTTAAGTTAAGCTTGAAGACCATAACTGTTAGTGATTTCTTTGGAAAATGTACATCAACAGCCTTCATGGTTTAATGCAGTGTTGCACTCAAACTTTTAAAACAACTTAAAAACTAAGCAATAGGTACTTTAAGTGTGGTTTGACATCCAAACATCCCTACACAATATTAGTTCTGCTCATAGCTCTCTTTTCCAACTCCATCGTTATCCTAAAAGACACCTTATTTGTTATTCCTGCCCTTTTTTTCAGCTTCTGTTAGCATGGCAGCAGCACACAGTTTGTGCGGCTGTAGGATAACTACAGTCTCATGCAATATATCTCATAATCTTGTCTCATATCATTATATTAATGCTAAATTGATTTATTGCCCAGCTCTTGACTGGTCTAATTGGTGGCTTATAGCTTGTTGGATTTATAGTGTGCAAGTGTAACCTTCAAATGAATACTAATCAACACTGTGGTGTATTTAAGAAATAGTCTTCATACAGGCTACATTTTAATTTAACAACTAAGTGACAGTGTAATGCTACTTTAAATAATGGTCTGTGTTACTTAATATTAGAGGGTCTAAAAGAACACCAATATGATCTCATATATCATATATGAACAGTGGAATAAAAGCTACGTGATTTAAAGATATATCTTCACCTGTTCGATACGACCTTTGCGCAGCTCCAGCACAGCAAGGTTGTTGTAGGCCTCAGCATGGTCATTATTAAAAGCCAAAGCCAATTTAAAACACTGGTGGGCCAGTGTCAAGTCCCCTATGCCCTGTAAACATAGAACCCATGCACTTTGTACCAACTTCTATTTGTATCTACAGTATTTGATCTAAGCTTGAGTTCTATTTGCAAAAAGACATTTTATTCAAACTTTAAACCGTATAAAGAGGGGGTAACATATTATTAAATCATCAGACATTCTGGGATATGTTCGGGGATTGTTAACTCACCACAGTCACATGTCCTAGGTTGTACCACACATCAGCCTGTTCCTCATCATTGGCCACCAGGGCCAGAGCCCTCTCAAATGAGGACAGAGTCATGTCGTACTGCTGGGCGTAGAAGCAGCACAAGCCCAGGTTGTTGTACAGCTGGCAGTTATACACCCCCATCTGGAGTAGCCGTCTAGCAATGGGATAAACTTATTGAATCACAGATGGGATATCATTTCTCATTGCATATACTGTAACCAGGGCTTTAAATTGACACCAGCCAACCCGCCAAATGCAGGTAATAATTAACTTTGGCGAGTAACATTGTAAAATTTCTAGCCAATTTGGGCGTTGATGAAGAAGCAAATAACACTGCGTTTGTTTGAATCGGCACGCTGCAGAAATGACAAGTCAGTGCCAGATCTCTCTCTCCTTTCCGACAATAAATTTGGGCGGATTTGTGTATGTTTGGCTTGGAACGTAATCTTTATCCGGCCACACTGTTTGTAGTACTAGAATTAGTACATACATTTCCCATGGACACTATGTTGCGACATGTCATGCAACCGTTGGCTATGTGTCTAGAGAGTGAGGTATCGATTACGAGCCACGCTGAAACAGAGAAGGCGAACGGAATGGCGCGAAACAAACCAGAGGACCTAAAAATAAAAGTTAGTTAGAAAAAAAACATGGGGCTAGTGGAAAATCTGATTGGCTGGTAACTTTTAAAACCTACTAGCCTTGTTGGCTAGTTAATTTAAAGCCCTGACTGTAACAATACATTGCATAAAGTAAGCATGCATGTTTATTTGACCTGTAGAAGCGCAGGGCGATCTCAGGCTGATCAGTGTAGAAGTGATTGCTGCCTATACAAGCAATAGCCTCGACGTGAGTGTTGTCCTGCTTCAGGACATCTTTGTAATACTCCGTGGCCGATGAGATGTTGTTCATCTCCTGGGACAATATCACAGTATAAAGAGAACATATGGTTTCCTATTTCATTTTGGCAGTTGTATCTGGAAAGAGAACTAAGTGGACTCTATAGTAAGAACCATGGTGACATACTGTACTTTACCTCATGTATGCGAGCAATTCCTGTTTGAAGAGTAACCTCACCAGGAAAGTGGTCCAGGCCTTGCTTGAAAAGGTTAAGCGCTGTTATTGGTTGATCCAGGCGCAGATACACCTAAAGGGAAAACCCACACAAGGTTTTTCATTAATTATCAAACATTTGGCTTAAGGAAAGAGTATTTTTCATTGTTCCAACAAATTGGTAATGTGTCCCAACCTTTGCAAGGTAGAGATATGTATCTACCACCTCTTGGTGGTTGAGAGCTGATCTAAACTGTTTTTCTGCTTCTCGATATAAACCAAGTCTGCAAAGGTCAGATACTGTACATTAATCATTACATAGATTATAAAAAAAAGCAACTTAGTTAAATGTCAGAAATGTTGAGCTCCAACAATTTGGATGTCTGTGAGTTACCTGTAGTAGCATTTTCCCAGCTGAACTTTCCACCACCAGTCTTTGAACTGAGCATGTTCTGTAGCTTGAGCAGCCAAATCTAAAGCCTGGACAAGAAATATAAAGTTTGTGTTGCATTAATGAATGAATGAATGAATGAAAGTTTATTCGGTTACTGAACATAGAACGTAATATATGTACAGCAAATTCATTAAAAACAAGGGTGGTAACCGAAAAGGTGTAGGCTGAAGCCATGGCTTATTACGCCTACCCTGTTTTACAAAACAACATCTACCCATCAGAATTTAAACATAAACAATATACATGCATAAACATGTGTATTCATACACACATACATGTATACATACTATATATATATACTCATATACGTACACATATACATACATACATACATACATACCTACAGACATATGCATTTAATCACAAACAATTTGTCTTAGGTCACCATATATTTAACAAAAATTGATGTTTTAAACTGTTTTTTGAAATAATGAATGGAATTGCTCCTCTTAAGATCATCGGTGAGACCATTCCACAAGTCGACCCCTTTTACCAAAATTGTATTCATTTTAAAATTTGTTCTAACCATTTGTTTTTTAAACATATTCTCTCCTCTTAGGTTATATTTCTGTTCCCGATTTTCAAACAAACATAATCTGTTTTCAGGCAAAATTTTCATATAGACTTTAAACATAAAGACCGCAGTATTCAGACTGACAAGTTCTGAAAGTTTTATTGCTTTAAATTTGCAAAATATTGAGTTTGTCGGTTCATTATACGGTTAATGATTGGCTATCCTTATTGCTTTTTTTTGTAAAATAAAAATAGGTTTTAATAATAGTCAACAATCTTAAAAAGTAATATGAATTTTCCTTAACATAGATTTATTGAACACTTACATTTTTTACATCATTTTCATGATGGAAGATGTACTCGAACAGTGTCTGTGAAGGGAAATTATGGTTACTTGTCATGAAGAGAAAAAAAAGCAATGATCTTGATTCATTTTTGCAAGTCTCAGTCTTACCCTGGATAAATTAGGCTTTTGGGAATACTTGGCCAGGTTTAGTCTCGACAAGTTTATAAAAGGTCCTTCTGGATTGGTTAACATTGAAGCCTTGAAAAACAGTGAAACAAAATGTCATGCTAAATGCTTCAGGCTTTCTTCAGTCAATATAGCAAAATAAAACACGTTTAAAAATAAACTGGTGCACTAAAAGTTATTGCTCTAACAATATTAATATAAAGAATATTGTATTATAAAAGACTATAAACAAAGATAAATTAAACAAAATCAAATATTAGTTTTTTAAAGAGAAAGATAAAATTGATTATGTTAGCCTATATTGACTGGGCAGATTCTGTGTTTCAAATATAAGAGCTCTGGTGGTAAAAAATATATTTGTGTTTTACACTGAGCTTCTCAGTCGCTGCAGACCGACACAATTTCAGGCATATTTACTTACTGTCCCCAGACGGATGAATCTGCCAGAAGCGCTAGTGACAGGACGAGCAGTGCTTGCAGTGCGTGGGGTCTTGATGGCCTGTTCCATTGTTCCAGGGCGCCCTGACTGTGTGCTGGGTCTCACAAATCCTGTGATAGGACGCCCGGATTGCGTCATAGGCCTTGAATTCAGAAAAGAAAATTCAAATCTTATGTAGTTGAAAATTAAGTCAATGGTAAAATTTCAAATAATAACACAATCATTGTCTGGCAGACAGCACCTGACAGCAGGTGTGGCACCTCCGCCCTGACTTGTTCCAGGAAGCCTCAGTGACGTTCCGGGTCCTGGAAGAAAGTCAAGTCTTATTAATTAGACAAATTTAACCATTAAGTAAATGTATGAATTATTTATTTTCTTAACTTGACACTGGCACTGAGAAGAGTTTAAACATACGTGCAACTTGAGCAATAGAACTCTCATCCAGCATCATCTCAGCAATCCCCTCCTGGTCGACCTCAATTTCATCTATGTATACCATCTCTGTAAGAGCACGGGTTTTCAAGCTCCATGCAGCCTACGAAGCACACAATGATTCAATCACAAAGATGGCTTCAGATGTAAAAGTGAACGTGTTACAATCAGGATCTATGTTGACCTATCCACAAGAAAAATGATAAAAAAGGAAGACAGAGAGGAACAAGGTTACCTCTGAGATAGGTAAGGAGGAGTCCTTGAGACATCATGCAGTGAGTTAGTGAGAGAAGAAGAAAGTTGAGGACAGATGTGAATGAATGGGGGGAATTTAAAAATGAATGGAAAATATGGTGCAAGGAAGAACAAAAATGAAATGCAGTGTAACGTTTTCCATCAACAATTAAGGCAAATGTTGAGTCAACGACGTGCCAGTTAATACAGCGTTACCTAAATTAAATTACGATACTCTACAAAGACTCAACTAAACAGGATTATACTCAGGTTCTACCGCTTTGCTGCTTTAGCAAACAAGCAGGCTTTCCTTAATGGATAATCGCTAGCACGCTAGGCTAACTTTACCACAGTAACGTTACCTGGTCGTACGGGTTGTCTTGTAATATTTTTGTGCAAATATCTGAACATTGTTGGAGCTTTCGCCTCCTGAAATAGCTCCACGCCAAAAACAAAGGGTCCATCGTCACCTCCATTGCTTTTGTGAAGGAAAAATGGTTGGAAGAATCGGCTACCAAGATATTTAGCAAAGCTGGGATGATGGGCGAGACCGAAGCTTTCTCTGTCGCTCGGCAACGGCGGAAGAGGGCGGTGCTTTACTGACGTAGTTTCCTCTAATAAAATAAAAAATAAAATAAAGAGAATATGCAATGGTTCTTTTTATATATCGGTGCTTAATAAATCATGTTTTAGTTAGATTATTACATGTTACTGCTGTATTACATATCAAATAAATCTTGCACTGTATATCAAAGAAGAAACAAGAAAAATAAAATGAAAGTAAAGATAAAAGATTGTAATTGAAAATGAATCCAATAGAGTGTAAAAGGCATAGTTTATCTTACTCAGATGTCTCTAAAAAACTCATGAAATACGTAATAGTATTGTGCACAGCTTAACAGACTCAATATAATTTCCATAGTTAATAAAGAACAATTCAAAACGGAGAGATTTTGAAAACTTGGAACTGAATATGGATACAAAATGTACCTGATAAAATTAGTAAGTAAACAGTTAGTTGTATTTTCTGGTGCTTATCAGTAGCCAAGAATGTTATTTTATATTACGTTATCGTAATATAAAATAAAATTCTTATCTTCTACATTACTTATTTAGGAAGATCATAAAGCAAAAGTTTTGTTGTTTCTTTTCATCTTACAAAACTCACATTTATTTGGGACATCTGTAGATAAAAATAAAGGTTTTTTGAATGTAACGTTATATTATGACTTAATTATATCCTATGGGGAATGTTTTGTGTCTATTTGTGTGTGTAAAATACACACACATTCAGAGTATGATATTTTCAATAAGACACAATGAGTTAATGTTAAATTTAAATTCTGTTATGCAGTTTTAATTAGAGCCTAGCATAACTTTTTTAGCCATGGGGGATTGTACTCTCCTGCTTTTTTTCCTCCAGGATGAGTTAAAGAATCTGATTGGACGACAAACTGGTCCGTCATCTTTATGGGCGGTACCTGTGGAATAACAGTGCAGCTCCATCTTTGTAGGATTTGACAGGAGCTCTGACCTGTGTCGAAGAGGACCGCAAGCTTTGGGCTGAAGAAGTACAAGTGGATTCTCACAATGAGAACAACAGCTTAGAAACCTGTTTCTTAAATAGAGACGGAGGGCTTTCATCTTATCGTACTGCAAGACTATACATTCACGTGACCCGCAAACATGCCCAATTTCAACGCTCTATCTGGATTGGTAAAAATCGAACGGAACTAATGGGACACACGGGCTTAAAATAAATCCTTATTGGTGAATGACACTATATCAGAAACCCTACGTGATAGCAACACAGAGACACACACGGAAGTGCGGACATGGCTGACAGAACTGCTCCGAACTGCCACCTGAGACTGGAGTGGGTGTACGGATACCGGGGACATCAGTGCCGCAACAACCTGTACTACACCGCCGCCAAGGAAATAGTCTATTTTGTCGCTGGTGTGGGAGTTGTGTACAACACCCGGGAGCATAAGCAGAAATTTTACCTGGGGCACAATGATGACATAATCAGGTAGTGTTGATACACACAACAGTTTGTTTTCAGCACCTCGGACAGCATCGGACCCACAGCAGAATTGACATGAATTGATATTGTAGTGTTGTCATTGTGGGTGCTTGTGCAATGTAATATGATATAGTTTTAGCTTCATAGGGAGCTAGAGGGGGCACACACCCACTCAACAGCATCCCCGGAGTTAGTAAGGGGCTTCAGTATTACTCCAGCAGGACAGATGATTTTTTTTTTACCAGCCTTCCAGATTGAAGGGTGGTCTTTCTCACTACTAGAGATTACACTGCTGTCACTCTTGTAGTTGCAGGGCTGCTAGAATATTGCATTGGAGTTAATCATCAAACCCAAATTAATCATTTAGGGGAAATACCACTTAAATTTCATCTGAGCTCAAGGTGATTCTTTAAAAATGTTTTTTATTTGTCCAACTAAAAGTCTAAAACGCAAAGATATTTAATTTATATTTATTTAAAAATAAATCACACAGAAAAGCAAATCCACTCATTAAAGAATGTGTTATTAGAAATGTGTTATTATTGGCATTTTTGCTTAATAAATGACTCAAACGATTAATTGATTATCAGAAAAGTTAACTATTAATAATAATAATAATACATAAGTTTTATATAGCGCTCAACATGGAACTCAAAGACGCTATTAATTTTCAGTAGATTGTCTAAACAATTATTCAACAATTTTTTTCTTTGGTGATGTTCTCAGATTGCTGGCACTCCTGGTTCCATCCTGGTAGTAGACAAGTTCCAAAATAAAAAAAAATATGTGGAGCAATTACACTTGAACAGCTGTCCTTGAAGGCATCCTCCTTGGATTGGAAAGCTTTCCATGGGTTGTGGTAACTCAAACAAACCTTGAATCACCTTCTATTTGATAATGCAGCAAAGTAACCAGTGTTACATCACACATGTAATTATCCTGCCTTTCCAACTGTTTTCTCAACATGCCACACAACAGTGACCTGTGTTCAACGCTCCAGCGCTTGTGTTGACGTGTGTGTGGGTTGGCTTGGAGATGACTAGCATTCTATACTGTGTCGGTAGTCAGCTGGACTCCTGCTCCATTATTAATGGCACAATAGAGATACTAACCCTCTGCTGCCCTGTGGGTGAAGTGCCTGAGTTCAAACGCTTAGCCGAAGGAGTCACTGACTGCATTTGCAAGACTAATGACTATGCAAAAGTAATGAATTGGTTAACCATCAAATTGGCCAGAGGCCTAATCTGTTTTTACAGTAAGGATTATGTCAATTAATGAGAATACTAACCCTCTGCATCAAGTGCCTGAGTTCAAAGCTGCAGGTCCTTATGTCACTGACTGCATTTGCAAGACTAATGACTATGCAAAAGTAATGAATTGGTTAACCATCAAATTGGCCATCTGCAGGCCTACATCTGTTTTTACTGTGCAATCACATTCGTAAGGATTATGTCAGATCAGGCTCCTTATGGTGTCATTTGGTCTTTTGTTACTTTTTCTGCAGCCAAGTTATTTAAAGCTTTAGCGTTATTAAGACATTTACAGTACAAGCTACACAGATCTCCTGAGCTGTCTGTTATTGTTGAAGCAGACCAGGTATTAGTCATTTTAAATGCAGATCTCAGAGGAGTGCTTGTGAAGCTCTCATAAACACTTCCTTTTACTTAGACGGCTATGGCACAACCAGGCGCCATCCTCAGCAGATCCAGTGCTGAATAACTGTTGGACATCTCTCACGTTGCACTAACTCATGTGGAATAGATGCTGCCCCCTCAGATAGCACTATGATTCAAATCCCTCTTTGTTGCTCTTGTCTTCCTTTTTCTCTGTCAGTTTTGGTTTCTTGTGAGCTACATATAAATTGGTGTTTTACTTCATGAATTAATTACTGGCCTTGTTTCTCCCTCCTGGTTTTATCTTGCCCTGCAGTCTCTTAACTGGTATCCCAGTCTGATGTAGAGGAGCTAATAGGCAGGTTTTCACATGAAGGAAAGGCTTGGCTGTCCATGACAGCGAAACAGAAATACAAGATAGGCTGGCCTTCTTTAGCAGGTCTGGCTCTTAAATTAAATTCATAGGTTATTGGGCAATAACATAAAAGACTGAGGATGTAATGTCCTGTAGTTAAAACAAAATTCCCCTTGAGTCATGCTTGTAAATTCAGTAGCAAAAAACTGTTTGCTATTCTTTCCTCACATCGCTCTGCAGTTGTTCCACTCTTTTGCAGTTCAGATATTTATTCCAGTCTCAAACTCAAAAGAACCTGAGGCTACTGCTAATAACCTGCAGGAGTCAGTACCACAAATATTAATCTCTCCTTTTGCAAGCATGCTGACATGCAGAACATGTACACACAGACCTGAAGAATGCACACAAGTTCATTCAAACCACACATGCACACTAAAAAATAAGCTGAATTACTAAAAGATGCTTTGAGCGGGGGGCAGGCAGTCTTAAGCAGTGTCCTCACTTAGGATCCTATTGGCCCGAGGGTAGAAGCTCCTCCTGAGCCTCTCAGTGCTGGCCTGGTGTTTCCGGTACCTTCATCCCGACCTCAACAGGGAGAAAAGACTGTTCCCCTTTTACCCTTGTTACCTTGGTGCGTTGGCATCAGCGTTTAAAAATGTCAAAAGATAGCCAACCTTAGCTTTATTTTCAGCTGTTATTCAAAATCTTGGCTTATTTATGTTCTATGTTATGATAGAGTGTGAAAGTTAATGAGAGAGTGTTGTGGACGCAGGAATAAAAGGATGTCTCATGTTACAATATCTTGTTAACTTTATGATGGACCACAGCCAGTGTTATGGATTATAGATGCCAGACCCAGACTGGTCTTGTTTCAGTGAGCTTGGAGAGATGCAGTGAAAACATTTCTATTAATATTGCCTAATTAATTGTTTCTTTCTTGTTAGAATTTGCAGGAAGGTGCATGCAATCAAATGTGTCAGGTTTGCAGAGAAGAGTCTTGCACCTGTACTCTGTAAACTGTATGAGCCAATGCAAACTAACTCTACATATTAATGTACGAGCTAAAGTCAAAAGTATAAGTCTGTAAAGTCATTATAGTGTGTTTGATATACATGCAATATTTGAGTTTCCAACAAAATTACTATTGCACAATGGTTTGGGCTATGCATTTCCTAAAACATTGTCTTTTTCTGCTGACTTTGGTCTCAACAGAATGTCAGTCACCACTGTATTTAATCATTTATGATTGCATCAAAACATGCTCATACATTTTAATCACCATAATCACAAGGGGGAAAAGTAGAAAACCGGTCTAATAAAAGAAGATCTAGTGAGAAGAGGATAGGAAAAAAAGAAAATCATACCAATAACCTTTACTGTTGGTGGCAATGCTGTGTGCTTCCTTTTGTTTCTTACCTTTACACATATTTCCAGGTGCTCTGTGCAGTGTCAGTGACATACTGAGGGCATAGGTCCCATCATCACTGTGAGTAGCTGGCTGGTCTCTAAAGAGACGATCTGCCGTCCCCAATTAGGATCCGCCAGAGTTCAGTACGTTAATTTAGCACAATGGCATGATTCAGCATTGTTGTCGCTGGGATTAAAGAAATGAACTCGGACTGACATCTCATTTAAGTGGTGATGTTATGAATGTTTTACACAGATGAGCTGGGAGAGGCTACACATGCCCTCACTTAGAAACAGCACCAATGTTAATGGTGCCAAACTTTAGATTAATATAATGTATTTATGAGTGGATGAGGACCAAATTAAATATCATAATATTGTGGACCAAATACCTCAGTATTAATATATTGTATATATTTTGGAAATGATAATTGGTAATTTCAGAAGGTATTTACACTATTGATTCGTTTTGTGGATATGATGATGAATTATTCATGTTTACTCTGAAACAATCAACTGGACAATTAAGTAGAGCTGAAGTGATTAGTGTCCATATGTCGATTAGTTGATTGATCAATTATCATTGCAGCCCTGCAATTAATAATACATTTTTTATCAAAAATCCTTGAATGATATTTAGTCTGGTATCAGGACAACATTATATTTATTGGGGCTGTAACTCATGATTATTTTCATTTTCGACAAATCTGTCAATTTGTTTTACAAGAGATTGATTAATCGTTATCCATAAAATGTCAGAAAATATGGAAAGCACCTATTATAATTTCCCACAGCCATTAGATTTAACTATCTAATGACATAGTGAAATTGAATGTTTAGTCCAACTCAAACCCAGAGATATTCAATACATAATGATATAAAACAGAAAAAAGCAGCAAATCCTCACATTTGAGAAGCTTTAACCAGCAAAATCTGGAAATGTTTCCTAATAAATGACTTAACCAATTATTAAAGAAATTCATTTTCTTTCAATTTACTAATCAATTAGCTGATCAATTGCTTCAGCGCAAATATAAGACACCATCTCCAGTGAAGAGATCCACTAATTTTGGTTTTCTGAAGTATTTGAGGACTAAAAAAAATTAAACCTACCCTCTTGGGTGTCATGTTGGCATGTTCAGCCAGAATCCTGCCTGATGTCGCCCCCTTTTCTTCCTCTTTGTCCCTTTGACTTTCTAATAAAGCAGAGCACCAATATAGTCATCAATTGTTTACTTTCACACCTGGTTTTATATTTGTAGTATGCGGTGTAGGTGTTTCAGATGGAGTTTGATGGCCAGCTGGATAAAAAATTATTTGTGGAATCCTGGGTAATATCCTGTACTGTATAGACCTTCAGAAACATCCTAATCCTTTGCTCTTTTTAATCCACTGTATAGGCAAACAATCAGACAAAGGAAACTACTGCGGGCAATGTGAATCAAAGTTGTCTCCGTTGCTCACCATATCATGAGGGTCTATTATAATTCCTGCCCATATAATAGAAAAAAATTGATTGTTTTACTCGTGTTGAAGAAGGGAAAACATTTAACTAGAATGGATAAAGGTGTGTCTCGTGCTCTTCTATGTCGCTTAGGTGACCTTGGTCTCTTCCTGTGCTGCATCTTTGCGTCTTCACCATGGAAAATCAACTCTTCCGGCAGTTGGTTTTACTCTTATCAACATGAAAACAGGCTATTTAATTGCTGCAGTATTTAGCTTGTTTGTACTACAGGACTTGGCAGATGGAAGACAGCCGCATCAAACAGCCGTAGCCCTCAGTACAACAAACAGGAGAACCACGGTGATGCACTGCAGGCTAAGTCATTAGTGATGGCATTTAGGAAGCTCTTCAGCTGACAGAAATGTAAATAAAACAGGGATCTTGTTGTAGCTGGCTCACAGGCCACACTGAATTTTCCAAGCAGTAACATGGACATAGCATACATATTAAAGGTGGTAGGATGTGAGATATAACTGAAGTGAAAGTCCAGCTTAGTGTCGGTGTTGCTTGCAAATTCTTTTGGCCTGAGATTTCCTTCATAGCTTTTATTCTTCACGCTTGTTGTTCCAGTGTCAAACCAAACAGATTTGCTGTGCAATACATGCTTGTGCCAGAGCAGGTTTCTCAGCTGTGTCTGTCTGCATCTCAAAGTGTTCCAATCATTTTTTTTCCTCTTCCTTTGAATGCTATTTATAACTGCCTTGCTCTGATTATATAATTCATAAAAAGTAAGATGCAAAATTGTGCCAGGTTTGGAGAGAGCTTTAACAAAGAAGGTGGGAAAGCGGAGGTGATGAGAAAAGACCAGGAGAGCGAGTTGAGGGAGGACAAAGACTTGTCACATCTCACCCACCTCAGCTTTCAGAGACATTACACCGCCAAATCTTTGTCAGGTCCATGGTGACGCGGTGTGAATGCAGATGAGGTGTGACGAGTCAGACAGAAAGATTCCTGCCTGAGAACTTTGGGGGACAGAAACAAAGAAAGACAGGGAAGAGTGAGGTGTAAAGTGTGAGAAAGTTGAGCTTTCTGTTCTCAGCAGGTTGAGGCTGCCCGGCCTGCGAAAGCTCATCCAGCCTGCTGTCTGAATACAAGCCAGGGTTAGAAATTCTGGAGAGCAAAACGGGCAGCCTGATTATAATGGAGGGAGCTTCGTCACAGCATGAAATATATAGGCCAGGACAAGGCAAGAGGAAGAATTGCCCAGTGAATCACGGTGGCCTGCCTGAAACGTGACTGGCGGCCACTGAAAGGATGGGAGGGAGTGACAGCTTTATACAGCAGGCTGTTGCTCAGCTGTAGAGTGGGAATGCTTATGGGTGGGGGAGGTACGAGTGGAGTGGAGGGAACGGGGGAGATTATGTAAGAGTGTTACAAACATGCCTGGTGATGCAAGAAACCCCAGATGAATTATAAAAAGTAAAATGGACAGAGAAGGGACACTAAGAAAATCAACAAAAATTGAGACAAAAGACATTCACAGATTCACCAATACTACTTTTTATACTATATGACCATCCTGTATGCATGCATGAAGCCAGGCTGTGTATTTGAGCATGGCTGAGTTAAATGGACCGTGTCACCTCGTCAAGCTGCCCCTCTGCTTCCATATTCAGACCCAACATTGACTTAATGTGTTCATCTCATCCCAGTGGTTTCCACTGCGAGGGTAAATCCCTTGTCTGCTCCCAACACACACACACACACACACACACACACATGCAAGCATGCAAAATGGCAATGCTAACCAGATGTTTTCTCTCCCTTGTCTCTCTCTCTGTACAGTTTAGCTCTGCATCCGGAGCGTGTGTTGGTGGCCACAGGACAGGTGGGCAAGGAGCCTTATATCTGTGTATGGGACTCCTACACCCTGCACACTGTGTCCATCCTCAAGGATGTGCACACACATGGCATTGCCTGCCTGGCCTTCGACCTCGAGGGGCAGGTACAGTTGTGACACGATTAGATTATTATTTTAATTGTGGTATTTTTAGGCCTTTATTGGATAGGACAGGTTAGACATGAAAGGGGAGAGAGACATGCAGAAAAAGGCCGCAGGTCGGAATCGAACCCGCTGCCGCTGCAGCGAGGACTGAGCCTCTTTATATAGGCGCGCTCTACCAGGTGAGCTACCCAGGCGCCCCAGTTGTGACAACAGCTAGCATATACTAGGAAATTGACTGTTGACTTTGAATTGTTTTTAGTTCTTCCATAAGGCACTGGTTTCTTCTAAGAAAAGAGCACAGACAGAACTGAAACCAGAAACTGAACAAACTGAAACAGAAAAGTTTTAGTTTGAGAGGCACAGACGCAGCATTCGAAACTCCACTCAAGAGCTGCAGACTGGCTTTTGCAGCTCGCCAGCTGGGCTGAGTTTTTAAAATGACACATCTGTGAATACTCCAGCAGTATTGGCTGGACAGCTGCACCCAGACATGCTCTACTTGGTAGATTTTTCAGGAAAACAGTTAGCTGCAATGCTTGGTACCTTACATCACAGAGTTTGACAGGACCTGGCTGTGTTAAGGTGAGACAAGCTTCAGCACATGGGAAGCCTTTAAGTACTCTTGTGAAAATAAGCAACTGGCATCCGGACAGTGGGCCCATATACAGTATGCATGTTATTTGTAACTTGCTATTGAACGTTTTCATGTTATCTTTTAAACCAGCTCCCTGCACACTTGCCAATAGTTCACATTTACACGCTGCAGCCTCCACCCAATGTTGATTTGGACTATATTAATTGATACTGTGCGGAAGCATCTCTAGGTTTTTATCTTTGCACGTCTCGCTTTTCCTCCCGTAGGAGCTCTCAGAATTATACCTCCTGTATTTTGCAGTAAGAGACAGGAAGATGACCCCATGCCATTTTCCTGCTCTGGTAGAAAGCTGGGGATTTAGATGGAATGTGACAGTGTTTAAAGCCAGAGGAGGCTCCATCGCTTCTCAGTTTAGCGGCTCTATTTACTCTTCATCTCTTCCCTTCCTGGATTAGAGGAAGTCAGAGCTGAACTCAAGACAGTCCAGAGGAATGCCTTGTGCCATTTCTCCGTCCATCTATTAAAGCAATATCAAAATATACACTGATGTTTGAGACATCTCTTCTAGGTATTTCATTATGAGCTTCAGTTGTGCTGTCTGGTCAAAAGAGTATAACGCATGACCTTTGTTTTACTTTATTCTTGTTGTTCTGAGTATTCTACCCAGTTGAGGGGAAAATGGATGTGTGCACCAAATTTCATGCCAATCCTTCTAATAGTTGTTAAGACATTTACCAAAAACCAAAAATGTCAACCTCATGGTGGTGCTAGAGAAAAAGTCAGGGGATCACTAAAGTCATAAGGATTCATCACCTGGGGATCATGAATGTCTGTACAAAACTTCAAGGAAATCCCTTCAAAAGTTGTTGAGATATTTCAGTCTGGACCATCCGTAGAGCCACACTGCTAGTGGCTGTACTTTTCAACCCCCTAATCCACATGGTTTTACAGGGGTTTGTCAGGCATGGCCTCTTTGCTCATAATTAAATACAGACTTCTCTTAATACAAATTAATACAAGTCCAAATGCCTCAGCAGAGACTTCTATCCATAGCTGAACACTGATTCAGCAGTGGATCAAAGAGGACATCTTCTATCATGTAAAGCAAGCTGCAGAGTGGAGAAGAATTTTCATAAGAACTGCTCTCTTCTGCTCCACTGCTGCTGCTGCTGCTGCTGCTGCTGCCTACTCACTCAGTCAGCTATAGGAGGCTCCTCCAGCAAAAGCACTCAAATGTGCTCACTGGAAGTGCCAGGGGCTGGACAACTGTTCTGTTCTGCTCTGTAGCCATTATTAGCCCTTTCATTGTGCCCTGCCATGCTACAGTGGAGGTAACTAAGTTTGTTTTGCAGTGATTAGTGCAACAGAGCAGATTCGGTTTAATCTGTTATGGCTTGTTTTTGCTCTCTTTGCAGTGTCTGGTGTCTGTGGGTTTGGACTCTAAAAACACAATCTGTGTGTGGGACTGGAGGAGAGGGAAGGTTTTGGCAGCTGCTCCCGGTCATACAGACAGGGTAAACACTTTCTTCCTCCCCTGTCTCCATCACAAGCTCCGTATCGACCACCTCAATTAGCTATAAATGCAGGATGGAGCGTCTGCCCAAAGGGGACATACAGTAAACAAGTTAGGCCTGATTGATTGTGAGCTTTCCAGAGCCTGTCTGAGAGGGTGCAGGGCTAATGAAAAGGAATTTTTAAAAGATAAAATACAGGCAGCTGTTGTTTTCTAATTCAGCACACACACATTATACCACAGCCTCACACACACACACACTTTCTTTTCATTTCCCCTTTTTTTATATTTTTGACCCTCTTTCGTAAGAAATCTGATTATTAGAAGTCCAGACATCTGAGTAAATTTGAATAGAATTTAACTAGATGTACATCATATCCCAGAGTTACACGAAAGATCAGTATGCTGCATAATAATAATATGATATTGTGTTTGTGTAACAATATTTAATGTATGTTTTCTCCCCACAGATATTTGACATATCGTGGGATTTGTACCAGCCGAGCAAGCTTGTAAGCTGTGGTGTCAAACATATCAAGGTACAGCCACTTCCTGGTCATTTACACCCTGCAGATTGCAGCCGGCTCTTAGGGTTCTTGTACTTCATTTGCATAATATATAAAAACAGATTATGCTTTTTAGGAAGTCTGAAGAATTCTTCCCTGCCCTCTCTGCTTTATCGCCATGACCATATCAAAGTCTTAAAATAGATGTATGCAAATTCACCTTATTTCAGAGTCCATGGTTATTAGGCACTTAACATAAGTAGGACGGGCAATGACTCACAGACTCTTCCCTCAAAATTGAACAAATCTGCACTGCAGAGAGGAAAAATGTTCTCTTTTCACGGGGAACCATGACTCTGCTACTCAGCTCCCCTTCTCAGCTCTCATTTAGCTTTTAAAAACACTCTACTGTACAAACTGCAGCTGTGCTCGCTTCCCTTCTCGGGCCTATCTCTTTCACCTCTTTTTCACAGAAGAGTGGGTTGGTAAATCTTTTATGAGTGTATGCAGGGTGTCTTCCTAAAGCCTTCCCTTTGGGATCTGTAGTAGTGTTTCTGGAGTGGCGTGGCCATTAGGAAATAACAAGGAGTCCAAAGTCACAGAGGAAGCTTATTTCCGAATCATTGGGAAGAGAGTAAATCATGATGCTGGGATCGGAAACGTGACCACTGGCCCTGCGAGGCTAAACATTGCAGAACTTGATGCAGTTTGGAGGTTTAGCCTACTGTACGCATTTCCCAGTGGCGTAACATGTCACTGATGACTCCCTCATCTCAATCCAGCTTGACCTGCTTCCTCTCGTAGTAATTCCCCTCTGAACTCTTCCCCCAGCGCTGTGGCACAGAAACCCCCCTCCGGCCGCCGCACCAAACCCCCCAGTCTACACTGAATCCTTCAGTCTTTCTCCTCCTCCTCTTTCCCTCCCTTCTTGTTTCCTGATGCCAAGGCCATCCAGCAATTGTCCCACATAATTCCCCAGCCTTCACCCTGTGGACCATGTGACATCTGCTCCCCAGCGCTGTGCTCGCTCAGCGATTATAGCACTCAGAGCATCCAGGAGATTTAGTCCCAGTAATCCACTCACTAGCAGGCTGAGGAAAACACACAACCTCTGGTGATGAGGAATGAGGCTGCTGGTGATGCCCCCCTACTCACTCAGCTCCTCCTTGCTAATTATATAGTCATTTATGTTTTGATTAGTTCAGGACAACTCAGACCTTAGCATAGCCTTCTTCAGCCCCCCACACACACACACACAAACACACACACACACACACACACACACACACACACACACACACACACCAGTTTTGCATGTTGTTGCCCAGTGGCTCACAACATTTTTGCTTGTGACCCCATAAAACAAAGCATTAGCTACTCATCACATTAGGAAAGTATTAATAAATTAACAGCTTTTTGTATATCAGAAATGTTTTTCTGGTTCCTATCCTCTTAATTATATTGAGACCCCTCAGATTTATCTTGTAAAAGCTTGTGGGGGTCCATTGTTGTAACCCATTTACTCCTGTATACTTTACATCACAGCTTTGCAATTTGCAGTTGTGAACTGCTAAGTGACTACAGATGAAAATGATCTTTAAGCTAACTCTGATACAAGATATTTAAAGGTAACATTTATTTAATACTGTGCATGGTCCCTTATAAAAACAATCTAATTTGAAGGAGACATATTATGCTAATTCTCATGTTCATACTTGTATGTTGGGTCTACACTAGAACATGTTTACATGCTTTAATGTTAAAAAAACATTTTATTATGTCGGAAAAAGCACAGTCTGTACACATTTTTGTCAATGTCATATTATCATTATGAGGTCATGCAGTGCTTTAATTACATGTTCCTTCCACTATAATATACTGACACACACAGAGGTGAGCTTTAATTTGACATCAAGGTTTAAGAAAATCAGCTTCTAGCAACGTTGCATCTAGTTTTGCTTACAGTGAGCTGCCAAAAATTTGACCTCTGTTAGTGTAGCATTTAGCGCTCTGACACCATTCAGGGTCACTGTAGTCTGACAGGAGGGATATTATGAGTAAGATGACAGGGGTGAGGGTGATGCAGTAGCTGATGAGTTACAACCCTCTCTGCATTAATTGCATTTAAAAGGTTTTTCTTCAGAGTGAAGGTGGAAGTAACTAAGCTAAAGACATACCACTAATCCTGGGTTATCCCAGGAGCAGCTTCCACTATACCGGAGGGTTCTCTGGAGGATGTTTAATAAAAAGTGTTATTCAGAGAAAGCAACACTGTTAACCAGGTCTTGATTTCAATACAAAGCAGTCTCATTTTCCAGGGCATTTCCATCTTTCTACTTTGCTCCGCCTCTGTGCCGTCCTCTTCTGCTCCTGGCCTCATCGTAAACCCCCACAGCATCTCGTCTCCTCTTAGTAATTCAGCACGAAGGGATTAGCTGCCGCCCGTGTCTTGCTGCCTTATCAGTTGCGGGCAGGGAGGGTTGTGCAGTCACGCCGCATCCATCCCCGCTGCCTTCACAACAAGCTGGGCCACAAACCCCCCCACCCCCTACCTCCATCTCAGCCAACCCTTATCACATACCCACCACTTGCCACACTTCAATCTGCATGTACACCTTCCCAGATTACTCACACACCTATGATTTTTACTTGCTTAACCTTCAGCCACAACCCCCTCACGTAAAGGCACCCACATGCAAATTCTCACTCAGAGCTCAGTTAGGAGCTCAGGATTAGGGAAGTTCTGCCCTGTTGTGGTGCGTACAAGCTTCAGATGTTTGATTGCAATGCTGTATCTGAGGCTGTGATGCCTGTCTCTGATAATCGATCCCTCCTGTTAGCACACGGGAGCCCTATCAGGCAGGAGGATAGTTGTTAGTGAGGGTGTGACAGGCTGTCACTGCCGAGGAGCTCATTTGTTCATCCTGTGACTATCAAGTGTCTATCAAGCCTCAGTTCTGTTCAACAACACCACCTACAATTTCTGTCTTTTCTGAGCAGAATCCTTCAGGTTAATTTTTTGTTGTTGCAATGAACCTGATTTCTGGTAATGCGCAGGAACATTCTCCTTTAGGTAGAACAGAAAACATTATATATATTATATATCGTTCGTTTTCCTGCAGTTTGCCGGTGACGTGTCTCTGTTTTACATGCCGACGGCCATGTCTCAGCCTTCGAGACGCCCTGCTTGAGCTTTCTCCCTGTGATCTCATCTCCATGCAGACAGAGCATCTCTCTTTCACTCTCTCCTCCTCTGTTTGATGGATTTAGCCTCAGACGAGGCTGTGCCCATGCATCCCAATGACCTTGTTCATAAATAACGAGCCTGCGTGTATGCTTGCATGTGTCTGTGTCTGTGCATGCTGATCAGGTGGTTACAGCACTGACCCCCAGCAAGGGTTCCCAGTATCACATGAACAGGAGGGGAAGCATTTGAATTTGACTTTGCTTTCTGTGAAGGTCTGTTTGTGTGTGTGTGTGTGTGTGTGTGTGTGTGTGTGTGTGTGTGTGTGTGTGTGTGTGTGTGTGTGTGTGTGTGTGTGTGTGTGTGTGTGTGTGTGTGTGTGTGTGTGTGTGTGTGTGTGTGTGTGTGTGTGTGTGTGTGTGTGCGTGCGTTTTAATGGAGTTGCTCTGTGTGTGGCTGACAAAACCATAACATGATGGCTTTCAATCTTTTCTATCCAAATTTTCCATAATTGTCCATTTGGTTCTTTCAGGACAGGATTACAGGGGGGATTATTAGCCACCATACTCTTTTACTCTTTCTGTTTGTGTTTGCAGTTTTGGAGCTTATGTGGTAATGCTCTCACACCCAAACGTGGTGTTTTTGGCAAAACCGGGGATCTCCAAACCATCCTCTGCCTTGCCTGCGCCAAGGACGAGGTCACATATTCAGGTGCCTTAAATGGCGACATCTACGTGTGGAAAGGGATCAACTTGATGAGGACGGTGCAAGGAGCTCATGGGGTGAGTTTATAAGATCAGCGTGTTTTGTGCTTTGTGGCCCTGCTGCACCATATATAAAAGTAAACTTAATCAGGGTCGAAGCCATGCACACTGGCTTCGTTTGATTCTACTCAGTAGAAAAGGATCAGCCTTTTGCTCCACAGGATTAAATGATATCTATGGGATCAACAGCTGGGTGAGGGGATGGGCGGATGGGGGAGGGGATAATAACTATAGTACATGTTCATTGCTGCTTTTTGTACCACCAAATGTCTCACTGAGGGTTTAACATGGGGCCTCCCTGTGTAAACAAAGACTCTTAGCAAAGGAGGTCATCAGTAGAGCTTTCCAGTAATAAAATAAAAATGACACCTCCCTTAACCATGTTTTGTGTTTTCTTGAGGCCACAATAGCAGGTTTGTAATTGTGAAAGCCATGTTAAACAAATGCCTGGCTGAGCAGCAGCACCAAGTGGTCTGTAGCTGGGGCTGGTTCTGTCATTGCTCATTTATTGTGCAGATCCTCACTGACAGCCGGTCATTTCCTCCAGTCAGGGATTTTCAGCATGAATGTCTGTGAAGAAGGCTTTGCCACCGGGGGCCGAGACGGCTGCGTGCGGCTGTGGGATCTCAACTTCAAACCAATTACTGTCATTGATCTCAGGGAAACCGACCAAGGATATAAAGGTGATGTCAAACTGCCTCCTTTTTCCTTTAAACTGAGTACAGAAAGGTTGCAGGTCAATCTGTGGTGTCCTGGGGCACTGGAAGAATTGTGTAAATCTACAACAACAACAAAAACCTTTATGCCTTTCCTGTTCTCCTTACTAATCTAACATTTTCTTTCTCCTTTTCTATTTTCTCCATCTCTTGTATTTATAATCTTGGACCTAACAGTAGCTAGAGGGGAAAATAGCCGAGGTGGGTAATGTCATTGCAGACGGAGTTAATAACCATCTGTTTGTAGCAGTCCCCATATTGTTCTGCTGTTCTTCTCGTTGTTAGTAAGTCCAAGTTCTGTTGCAGTTTTACACTGTATACAGATGTCATGTTCATATATGTATACAGCACATGCTTCCTCCATCCTCTTCTGGCTGTATTACCCAGAGTCAGTTGGCAGATTGGCTTGACAACATGTGCTGTCATTGTATTTTCCGTCCTGGGTAGTTGCAGATAACTATTTGCACCTCCTGTCTTTATTATCCCTGTCGTGTCTTTTATAATGACTGTATAAGCGTTGGCAAATGTCTGTCTGCTTTCATGTTAGCATGCTTTTTCAATGTATTCCTGATTTTTAAGTGCATGTGTGTGCCATTGATAGGGCTGTCTGTGCGCAGCGTGTGCTGGCGGGGAGATCACATCCTGGTGGGCACGCAAGACAGTGAGATCTTCGAAGTGGTGGTCCACGACCGCACCAAGCCCTTCCTCATCATGCAGGGTCACTGTGAGGGTGAGCTGTGGGCTCTAGCTGTCCACCCCACCAAGCCTCTGGCCATGACAGGAAGTGATGATCGCTCAGTCAGGTGAAGCTGGTGTCATGTTACCACGATGTGCAAATAACTGATTTTGTTTAATTCAGTATCAACCAATTAATTTTGTAATTTTGTTAACTAAAATCTACAATAATAAACCAGTTATAAATGTCAGTATACAGAAAAAACTTAATACATAACACAACAGATACTACAAACATCATTGCTATGGTTGTTTGACTCTATGTAATCTCATCACTGCTTTGACTCTTCATCTGTCCTATTTCTCTGTATCTAAAGGATATGGAGCCTTATAGATCATGCACTGATAGCTCGCTGTAACATGGAGGAGCCTATCCGCTGTGCAGCTGTGAGCACTGATGGCATCCACCTTGCGCTGGGAATGAAGGATGGCTCCTTCACCGTTCTCAGAGTGAGGTGGGTACACATTTCAAAAGCCAAATGGGAAATCTTGATCTTCTGTGAATGGCTACTATGATGAAGAGCTTCATCATTTTGTGTCCATTGTAGCTCCTTATTCAAGCTACTTTTCCCTGCTTCTCCCTCCAGAGATATGACAGAGGTGGTGCACATCAAGGACAGGAAGGAAGCCATCCATGAGTTGAAGTATTCCCCCGATGGGGCCCACTTGGCTGTTGGCTCTAATGATAATTCAGTGGATATCTATGGTGTGGTGCAGAGGTACAAGAAGGTGGGCGAGTGCATCGGCTCCAACAGCTTCATCACACACATGGACTGGTCCACGGACAGCAAGTACCTGCAGACCAATGACGGCAGCGGCAGGAGACTCTTCTACAGAATGCCAAGTAAGTCACGTAGTCCATGTTCCCACGTTATAACTATTTGAATCCTGTTCTCTGTAAAATACTGGCATATCGACAAGCCAAAAAGAGTTGCTTTAATATGATACTGTCCCTGAGCTTCTTTGTGAGATCAGATGTTTTTGTCTTCTGTTGAGGTGGGAAGGAGGTGACCAACAGGGAGGAGCTGAAGCTGGTACAGTGGGCTTCATGGACATGTGTGTTGGGCCCTGAGGTTAATGGAATATGGCCCAAGTACTCAGATATCAATGACATTAACTCTGTGGACGCCAACTTTAACAATCAAGTCTTAGTAACAGCTGACGACTACGGATTAGTCAAACTTTTACGATATCCATGTGTAAAAAAAGGTAAAGAAGACCCAATTATTGAATTTTTAAGGAGAGTTAAGTACAGATGTTCTGATATTATTATCTACTGTGTTACTGATATATTTCCTCTTGATTTTAGGTGCAAAATTTAAAAAGTATTTAGGTCATTCAGCCCACATAACCAATGCCAGATGGTCACATGACTACCAGTGGGTCATAACTATTGGTGGTGCTGATCACTCAGTGTTCCAGTGGAAGTTTGTTCCCGAAAGAAAGTCTAAAGAGGCTATACATATAGCAACGCAAGGTAAGATGATAACCTGGCACAGTCATTATTTAACCGTAATGTGGGAATATATTTTCCCAGAAAAGAGGAATTTTATTTTACCTTCTGATCAATCTGATTAGGAATATTACAGTGTAACATTGTAATGTAGCTTTGTGTGAAGAACAGTGACTTGCATTACAGATATTACTTATTTCACAAAATCTGTGGCTCCTGCCAACAAGACATTATCTGATTAGGTGGGGGTAGAGAACCGTGATGCAAATTTTGATGTCCTTATACACTTCAGCTTTTGTACGGATTAAACAAATGCGATATAGCATGTCAATAAGTGAGCATTAGAGATAACTCTCAGTAAGAAACAGAATACGTATATTTCACAGCAAACATGAAAGTGGTAGTGATCTTGTAATTTACCTATTGGCAAGAAAGCTAATACCATTTCCTAAAATGTCTAGTAATTGTAGTAATGTCAACCCATTTAAATAAATATTATGTCAGAGTATGTTTCTTAGTTCCATATTAGGGGTTGTATGAATGTAACTGGCTGTCACATAGTGTGCACCCATACTGAGTGCTCCCACCAGCCTCCTGAACTTGATGTGCTAAACCACCAGCAAGCAATGTACTACATTGTTCCCTTTCCGTACTTTTTGCTCATGAACTGCCTTTTCTATAAAGCTCTGCAAAGGAACAGCCATCACATTAATTAAGACAAATCCAATAAAAGTGAACGAAGCTTGGAAAGTATAATTGCATTGTCATTCCCAAGTCATATTTTTTCTGGAGACAGAGCGCAGCTGTGCTTTCTGAAATTAAAGCACATACTAACTGCCTTTCCTTTTAATTTTCCTAATGGATCTTGTGAGTAGCCGCCCTTAGCTGCCAGTTCTGCTTATTGCCTTGTCTTGGCACGGCTTCACTGTGCTGCATCAGCATTTTTCATACATTTGTCCTAAGCGATCTCACTGTGAAGCACGACTGCCTGATAATAAGGAGATGTCACAGAATGATGACATGATTGACCCTCTCTTCTACTGAAACAGGATGCAGTGGTTTTTCACTGTGTGTGCAGAGGAATATTTGTCTGATTTAGAGGCATGGAAAGATTTTGTTGGCGAGGTGTGATGCAACCTTGTTTCTGCCCGCAGAGACCTTTGCAGACTCTAACAGCGAAGAATCTGACTCTGATCAGTCAGATGTACCTGAGATGGACTCAGAAATTGAGCAGGAGACGCAGCTCACATATCGACGACAGGTTTGCGATTATATTAAGATTTTCCCGTTGTTCCCTGATAATCATATCAACAGAAAAGGTCAACACGTTTATATGTGTATCCAGGTGTATAAAGAAGATCTACCTCAGCTCAAAGAGCAGTGCAAAGAGAAGCATCGAGCAACGGCCATGAAGAAAAGAGAGCGAGCACCGGGGAGCGGGGTGAAGCTGCACTTCATTCATGGGTAGGCTTACTCTGTAGCATCATGAAAGAGAATCTCTGGAAAACCCGATATTGTTCGATGGATTTCAAGTAGACAACCTTTTAGAAATTGGAGACATCTCACTTTGTAATTTAGCCCGTAATATAGTCTTTTCCTCTTTTGTTGTTTGCAGCTACAGGGGTTATGATTGCAGGAGCAACCTGTTCTACACCCAGACCGGGGAGATAGTCTACCATGTAGCTGCCATTGGGGTTGTGTACAACAGACAGCAGAATACCCAACGTTTCTACATGGGCCATGATGATGACATCCTCTGTCTAGCTATCCACCCCCTGAAGGACTTTGTAGCAACAGGCCAGGTAACATAAAATACTCAACGTTTCTTTTAGTTTATTTCATTACTCCTGAGAGATGAGCTGAGAGAGATTCTATGCCATATCGGACTCAAAATTAGCTTGTGTGAATGGTTTGAACTAAGTAGATTGTATACATACTTTTGATGTTCCTGTCCACCAGGTCGGCAGAGATTCCTCCATCCACATATGGGACACAGAAATGTTAAAACCCATGTCTGTGTTGAGGGGTTTCCACCAGCTTGGAGTGTGCGCTCTGGACTTTTCTGGTATTTCAGTGCTTTTTTTCTCAGACTGCTTTTAGTTCTTTTATCCAGACAGATTTGAAATAACATACTCTTTTATTTTTTACAAATTCTTCAAGACATCCTGCTTTCACAGGGGAACAAAAAAACTTGTTTTCCCACATAAAAGAAACAGGAACATTTACAAGACACCCACTTTACAAGCAACACGGAAAAACCTATTTCTGCTTTCTTTTAGTCTCAGCAGTGTGACGGCATCAAGGTAGAGCTGTTCATGTCCCTTCTCTTAATAATTGGCCCCAGACAGAGACAGCATGCTGATCTGTTTGTCAGTTAATCGCCGTAGATCAAACCCACCGGGCTGCTTTCATGTTGCCAACAAGGCCCAAACTTCACTAAACCAAAGCAGGAGCTGGCTCTGTCTGTGCTGTACTGAATGGTTTTGGTTTTCTCTCCACAGTGGATGGAAAACGGCTGGCCTCTGTGGGCCTGGACGACAATCACACCATTGTGCTGTGGGACTGGAGGAAGGGGGAGAAGCTCTCTGCCATGCGGTTAGTACAGTGGTTACACGGCTGCTTCAGGCCTTTCAGCATGCCGCATGTGCTGTCCCCACAACCAACCCACAAGCTTTGACAAACCTTCCTATTAATTCTAAAGATTGTTTGAGCGCTTTTCGTTTAAATATGGACATGTATTGATGAGGGTTAAATGGAAGCCACTTTGCTGTGCAGAGCTGACAGCGTGATTGATGGAGGAGAGGAAGAAGGGGAATTACCTTTTCAGATTAGGAGGCGGCTCTACTGCAACACTTAACCCTGACAGAGTCTGAATGGTTAGAGTAGGAGTTTGCCCCAGGGCCCCATCTGCAGATCCATAATTAAAGAGAAATACTTTTAATCTCCATGGGCTCATCCTGGCGAGTTTAGGCACTTTATATATTAGATTTTATTTTGACAAGGAAACATATAAAGAAAAAAATGTGTCTTTTACAGATTCACCCTGTTTTCGAAGTACAAAGCGATACAAACGGGTTGCGAAAATAATCAAGTAATAAAAAGTATAAATTGAAAGTAGTACTTGCATCATTTTTGTCATGATGGCTGAAACAAATTGGATCATAAAGACTAATTATAAAACTCCACATCTTAATAGTACATCAAAAATGAGACTTACCTTACGAGTGTCCAAGGCGACATAATCCTGAGCTCAATTTCCTATCCCGCTGCAGACAATGATGCAAATGATTGCTGTGTCCATAGGATGTAAACTATACATGCAACCAGATATGGAGCCCACACAACAGGCTTGTGCATTTGATGCAAGTGGATTACCAGACCTGCATAATGAATTTCTGCAAAGCATGAGAGGTGTACATTTGTTCAGAACATACGATTTTCAATTTCACGGCAGGTAAAATGATATAACCTGGAAACCAGAAGTATCTAACTGGAAAACATCCGCATCCAAAAATATCTCGGCTTTTGCTTTGTTGCTTGTTTTACTTGATGTTCACATTTAGCATCTACTCCATTGGAATTCCCCCTGGCTAGTTTGGAGCAGTGCATTGCGGGTTGTTCTCCTGCTTGTTGTGTGCCAAGCTCTCACTGCAGCTCAGGGACAGCTTGGAGCTGCACTAATCTCCTTTGTAGACCCTGGTGGGCAATGAAGTGAGGCGGGCAGAGGGAAATGGGGCCTGACAGAGCCTAGCTTGTGCACCACCACTGTCTAGTCTTCAGCTGGGAGAGGGGGAGTGGGTGTTAGAGGGAGAGGAGCATAAAGGGCAATGATAAGAGAACTTAGAGTATTTTTTTCTCCAGTTTGTTTGTAGTGCTTATTAGGGAGCCATCCCTGAAAGTGTATAAAAACCACAATCCCTCTCGCACCATGCTCAGTTCATTTTTTAAAGGTTATTATTTAATTGTGTTTTTAAAACCCCAAAAACACAGCTCTCTAGGAGTGAGACAATTATTTATTTTACAATGTTAATCCAGTCCCCAAGCTATGTAACACATTGTATCTGTGGGATGGATTTATTGTGTCTATTCCGAAACATTTTGATACTCCAAACTATGCAACTCAGTTTGGTTCAAAACGCACAGAAACAGAGAGTGAGGCATATTTCTGCATTTCTGTGCCGTAATTAAAGAATCCTCAGTTCACTCTGCCCTTGGATGGTTGCTTAAAGCCGTATTTGTTCTTTTTATATTTCAGTTTTGTCATTCCAACTATAAGAAATGAAATGTTGTTTCTGTCAAGACCAAGGTTTAAGAATGGATAAAACATAAAAACCTCTTAATTGTGTGGATGCTTGAATGTTTTTTTTTTTTTTTTTTTTTTTTTCAAATTTTATGTTTTTCTTCCATGCATATTATTTTATGTTTTTCAGGGGAAGCAAGGACAAGATATTCGTTGTCAAAATAAATCCCTACCTTCCTGACAAGCTCATCACAGCTGGTGTGAAACATATGAAGTTTTGGCATAAGGCTGGTAAGACCCCTTTTTTTTTGTTTTTTTTGACTAGCAGTGACTCTTAACAAGCAGAACTTCAGCTTAGCTGTGACACATCTTACTGTGAGTTGACTGTCTGCTTTTTCTTTAAGGTGGGGGTCTAATTGGGCGCAAGGGGAACATGGGGAAGACGGAGACTATGATGTGTGCTGTGTACGGCTGGTCGGAGGAGATGGTGTTTTCAGGCACATGCACGGGGGACATTTGCATCTGGAGGGACATGTTCCTGATGAAGACTGTCAAGGCACATGACGGCCCTGTTTTCAGTGTGCATGCTCTAGAAAAGGTATCACAGCGAAAAAGGATTTTTCACTGACTAGTTTTTCAGAATTAAATCTATGATGAACAATAGATTAGAAGTATATTTTTCTGCCAGTCTCCCTTTTTGTCTAGCCATCTCTTTTTATAGTGTGTAGTGTGTAACTTGAATGACAGTGTTCAACTAGCAGGATATCCTTGCTGCTTTAAATGTGCCAATATATTGTCGTCCCTGTAGGGATTTGTGACTGGAGGAAAGGATGGTATAGTTGCTCTGTGGGACGACACTTTCGAGAGATGCCTCAAGACCTATGCTATCAAGCGAGCGGTCCTAGCTCCAGGCTCTAAAGGTAAAAACGTCATCCTGTCCTCAGTTATCCTCCACAGTCCTTGGATTCTTTCTAGTTACAAAGATGTTAGACAACCATTCAATGAAAATTCAGTTAATACATTCAATGCTTGTAGCTGAGATAAAGATTGCTCATGCTATACATCATTGACTCTACAGGGCTGCTCTTGGAGGACAACCCCTCCATACGTGCCATATCTCTGGGCCATGGCCACATCCTGGTGGGGACCAAGAATGGAGAAATCTTGGAGGTGGACAAGAGTGGCCCCATAACTCTGCTGGTCCAGGTAAGCTACTGATAAAAATAACCCCAAAACCTGCCAAAAGTCAAATGATAGTCAGATTCCACCTACAGTACACTTTACAATCCCACACAGGGTATTCATGAGAAAGCTACCTGGAGTTTCTCTGCAGTATGATGAGCTGTAAGGTGACTTTTCCCAAGATAGTAGATTTAAATGATTGAAGATGCACTGAAGTGTCATTTTAATTGCATTGTGACACTTTTGACTTGGTGGTGTGTTCAAGGGTACTATTGTGGCTTTATGGCTGCAAAAGTTTAAATTAAGAAATACATGTTATGCTTTGGAAAATGGTCAGCAGTGACAGATGCATATCCATTTTCTGGTTAAAAGGCTAAAACATACAAACCTACCAGCGTTGCCCTTCAGTGTGATTTTAACACTACTACTATTTCACACAACAACTCAGACTCACCAAGGAGGTGGCTATAAAGGTCAATGAATTATTGCTGCTTAATGGGAGATTGTTAATTTAGTTAAGTGGTCCTGCAGCGTCTCCCAGGCTCCCCTGATTATAGGCAGACCGAGCCAATGGTATTGATTGTCCTTTTCAAATGCTTAAAAAACACAAGATGGATTAAATCAGTTGATGAGAGAACCAAAGGTTATCTTCAGTCAGCTGTTGTATAGGTAATAGGCTATGTAAATACCCTGTGGAACATCAAAGAAAATTACAATATGGGATACATATGGTTAATCTGATTGATTACACTGCTGATGAAGCTAAAGATTAGGCCAATGTTGTTGCTGTTCATATATGACAAAAACGTTCTTCTGACTTTGAAATCTGTCCAGCTGCAAAAACAGAAAGAAAATGTAGACTTTCTTTTTAGACTTTTCTTAATTCCATGATGACCCTTCATTTAATTACACATTTAAAAAAAACAAAAGAAAAATAAATCGAGTAACACAGGGATAATTTTTTTTTCTAGGCTTTCTAGGCTCCCTTTTCCTTTATTACCTAAAAGGGAGTCGGCTATCAACAAATGAAATAATTACACTGTTGTATGTGTCTGCAGGGTCACATGGAAGGTGAAGTGTGGGGCCTGGCTACTCATCCTCATCTTCCTCTCTGTGCCACCGTCAGCGATGACAAAACCCTGCGCATATGGGACCTCTCACCCAGCCACTGCATGCTGGCTGTACGCAAGCTCAGAAAAGGTGAGTCACTGCTCAAAAACTAACAGATGAGTGTATTTTTTGACAGGAATTGCACTGGCCCCAGGGCTTTAACAAACACATTGTCCTCCACAGGCGGCCGTTGCTGCTGCTTCTCCCCTGATGGCAAAGCTTTGGCGGTGGGCCTGAATGACGGCAGCTTCCTCATTGTGAACGCAGACACCCTGGAGGACCTGGTGTCCTTCCACCACCGCAAGGACATCATCTCCGATATCAGATTCTCTCCAGGTCTGCTGCTCACCTTCGTATTTCTTCACCCTGACAAAACTCCCCTGATATTCTGTCTGAGAAGTAAATTGGCCTCTAAAATCTGTGTGCCCTTCAAAGCATCTTAGTGTATGTAGGATGCAGAAGTTCAGCAGGTACACATATTTCCCTCTCGCTGTGAGTGGGGGAGATATTGCTGCAGGCCTGACCCAAATTAATGGATTTCTGTAATAAGGCCAGACAGAGAGGCAGCAAAAGGAAAAACAGTGGGGGCGGACAAAGTGAGAGCGAAGAAACTAAACTCTCTTTCGCCTGGACACTTATCCTTAGTCCACAATGCAAGGGATCCTGTTTCTCAACCCAACACCCATGATAGCCTACATCTTAGAGTATAGGTCACTGTATAGAGCAGTGTAATGCTGAGCAGGAAATGGGTTTGAGTATGGTTAAAGTAGCTGTACTTAGGAATCCATAAAAATCCATAGTAAAGGCTTCCCAAGCGGGTCAGCAATGACACATAAGTAGCTGCCTGTTCAAGTCTTTTTCTGTCTTTTATACCAATAACCACCTGTATACAAATTATTTATATTTATACTAAGACACATGCTATGCTGACGCTAAATGCTGTGGTGTGTAGAAGGTGTAATGTTCATCATTTTAGAGTGTTGGATTGCTAACATTTGCTAGTTAGCACTAAACACAAAGTACAGCTGAGACTGATGGTGATGTCATTAGTTTTGCAGGTATTAACCAATAATGGAAATACAATTATAAGATAAGATAAAATAGACTTTATTAATCCCACACTGGGGAAATTCCTGTGCTACAGCAGCTCAAAAGAACAAATGTACATACATCAGAATAACACAAATACACATTAAATAGACATAGGAGGAAAAATATACAGAAATTATTATAATAAATAGAAATAATAGAATTATTTATAATATTAATAGTAATAATACAAACATATTTACACTATAAACACCCTTATATAAACAGATAGTTATCCTTGGCGCTGATGGCTCCGCTCTTGATAATGCTCCCTGGATCAGCCAAGCAGCATGCTAAGCTGAAACACGGCATGCAATGCAGAAACCCACCTGGGTATAAAATAGTGAGCCAAAAGAAAGACATTGACAACCATTTTAAACTTTGAGCCATGTTAGGACTGTGAATTAGAAAGGTGGAGGCTGGGGAGGTGGAGGCAAAGCGTTGCCAGCAGCAGCAGCAGCAGCAGCAGTGACTGAAGCAGCGTCAGTGTAGCAGGGACCAGTGAGGAGGGAGTCACATCTAAAAGGACCGCCTTGAAGTGAGAATTGCTGTGATTGGTGTGTGTCTGATAGGAATGATAATTCAATCAGCGGGCGTATGACTTCAGTGTCCTGCATGAACTAATGCTAAGCTTCATCAGATGAAAAGTTAAGGTATTATCAGAGTTATTGCAATTGATCCTGAGGTGGACATGAATTAAATTTTACGGCAATCCAGCCAATGGTTGTTGAGATATTTCAGCCTGTGGTGGGCCAACTGTCTGAAAATGACTCTCCTCTTTCGTTTATTTGCTCAGGTTCTGGGAAGTACCTTGCAGTAGCATCAGGAGACACTTTCGTGGATATTTACAATGTAATGAGCAGCAAACGGGTTGGGGTGTGCAAAGGATGCCTCAATTACATTACCCATTTGGACTGGGACAAAAGAGGTAAACATGCTTCCTTAAATACTATTGTCTCAGTAAATCCTTGCTAACGACTGCTAAAGAACCAATTATGGATTCAAAATGTCTCTGTCAAATACATAGTTAAACATCATGGCCCAATGGGCTCTTTTATTCCCAGGAAAACTACTCCAAGTCAACACCGGTGCTAAAGAGCAGTTTTTTTTTGAGGCTCCCCGTGGCAAGAGGCAGACCATCCCAGCTACAGAGGTAAGCAAGGAGAAAAGGCACAGGGAGAAGCCCGGGTTAGGGTTACGCTGTTGGCCCACATTTTCCCTTTAGGATCAGAGGAGGTTCCAGGGAGGGGAATGAAGCATTAGCACGGCCCTCTTTTAACCGGTATCGTTCTACCTTTTTCAGTGGAGGTGGGCTAGTGTTTAGGTTCCCCTACTACAGCGTGACATTCACACACCTGGCGAGGTACACAGTGGAGGGAAGCCGTAAGACAAAAAAGGGTACGACATGATAGATGCTGCTAGGTTGTGTCTCGCTGTAGCGATGTCCTCTCCTACTGTACCTTTGCTTGTTCGTCTTCGACTTTCCCTCTTTCCCTCCCACGCATTTCACTCCTCTCCTGTACACTCGATCACAGGATCAATATTGACAGGCATAGACAGTGGTTCGGCTTTTCCTTCCTTCCGTATGATTGGCCTGCAGCAGTCTCTAGAACCTTTTTAAAGAACCAGTTTTTCAAATTTCGCTGTAGCTCGTCTGCAGATGGTTCAAAATGCTGCAGCCTGTCTTCTAATGAAGACACATAGAGAACACATTTGTGGCTCTATATAGTGGCTGCCTATAGAGTCTCTCCATGAATTAAGTTATATTCTGTTGCTCTTGTGTTTGTTACTATTGTGCCTGTTTGATAGTTATTGCTTTTATTGTTGTACTTAGTAACTTTCAAAAAGGGCTATATAAAATTCATCTTTACGTACTTACTCCCTTGGCTCAGGTGGAGAAGATCGACTGGAGCACATGGACGTGCGTACTGGGAACGTCTGTTGAGGGCATCTGGCCTTTGATCAACGAGGTCACTGAGGTGACCGCTGCCTGCCTTAGTAACGACAGGAAGGTGCTAGCAACGGGAGATGACTTGGGATATGTCAAGCTCTTTAAATACCCTGTCAAGGTAAGACACAATGCATCATTATTTGTATTATCTGGTTTAAACGCCTCATGACTTAAGGTTTTTGCAAATATAATGATAATTTCTGTGTTAAAGTCACAAGTGTTAAATAAAATGTTGTCCCTCTCCCCCAGGGGAAATATGCAAAGTTCAAACGCTATGTGGCCCACAGCACACATGTTACCAATGTGCAATGGACCCATGACGACAGTCTCTTGGTGACAGTCGGTGGGGGTGACACGTGCCTCATGATTTGGGCCCACGAGCCCGAGGGCCACCGGGAATTTAAACAGTGCGACAGTGAGGAGTCGGACATTGAGAGTGAGGATGATGGAGGTAAGAGATGAGCTTCCTTTCAGGTCTTTATCCATTGAATTGTTTCTATTGCTAAGATCTGTACCATTCTTTCACCAGGTTACGACAGCGATGTGACGAGGGAGAACGAGATCAACTACACCATCAAGGCCTTATCCTCCAACATGCGACCCATGATGGGTGTAAAACCCCACTTGCAGCTGAAAGAGCCTTCTGTGGACGAAAGGTATCCGTCATTGAAGCTATGATGAAGCTTTGCAGATGCTCAGAAGGACGCCCCTGCGCAGTCAGATTATAACGTTTAGGAATTCCTGCTTGTCATTGTACACAAAAGGCTTCTGCATCAAGATGAAGCCAAACCTGTCTTCTTCAGTCAACATATCTTTTCTCTTCCTGCGTGAAATTCCTGCCCTGTCCCTGCCCTTTAGAAATAACTCATCCTTTTCTGCTCTTCTTCTTTCCTTTTAATGGCTGTCCATCTGTAATAATCCTGCTTCGTTCTTTCATTCTACTTGAAGACAAGGGGTGGTCAGGTAAGCTCTCGTGTTCATGTATGTTGATTTTGGACTAAAGATTTTAAGCAGTTGGCATAGTTGAAATATGTATAATTACGGAGAACAAACACCTTACTCGATTATGTCCTGTTTGATATAAAATGCCTTGATGTCTGTGAAGTTTCCTCAACACAAATCCAGCAGTTTTAGTAATTAACTGTTCAGTGTTTTGACACTCTTTTGGTGTTAATTCACTTGCTAATGAGCTGCTGTTCTGAAGGGCAGGACAAATTGGGCTAACAGTTAAATTAGAGCAATCCATCTTTGTAGTCAGCAGAACAATATCTGAATGGGTTTTACAAGAAGTGTTTTTAATAGTGAGTGACTCTAGGGAAGTGGCATGGTTAAAGTGGATTAACTTCACACATCAAACAATAAGGAATATTAAAATGTGTACACATCTTAAGGTGTTCTCTTTTAAAGTATTTTTAATAAAGTATAGTTTATATGTCTGGTCGTAAACGCTCCTTACAAGCATTATCACATTTTTCATCATTAAATAATAATCTATAAACCACCTTTTAAGTGTGTCATTTTGACAATGATGCAAACATCCACCTAGCATCGTCTGGGCAGCTGTTGTCATGGAAATGGATTTCAGTTGTCATGGTTACACAATGGTGCTGACTCCTGTGTTTTATGTCCTCAGTGGCTGAGGTGTTGTGTTTCGTGTGTGTGTGTCCGCTGGGCAGCAGTGAACGCTGTGAGAAACCTTTTCTAATTCTTACTTTTTCTCTGTTATTGCTGCCACAAAGAGGGTCGAGGTAAGCTGCTTACTTTCTGGTTATTTTATATTTTTTTTAAACTAGTACACACGGGCACCTGGGTAGCTAACCTGGTGGAGCGCGCACCCAGGTACAGAGGCTCAGTCCTCGACGCAGCAGCCGCCGGTGCAGTTACGACCTGTGGCCCTTTGCTGCATAACGTTTCCCCTCTCTCTCCCCATTTATGTCTAAATTGTCCTATCAAAAATAAAGGCCTAAAAAAAAAAAATACACAGAGGTTTTGGCCTCATGAAGATATTTGTAGATTAAATATGAAGCAAATGGTGTCCATCTTTTAGAGACTTGATAATGTTTCTTACACCTTGCATTGATTGTAAAAGAAGGTCATGGTAACAATTTGTCCTTAACAGTCTTTGCATTATCAAAAGTTTTTTGAACCATTGTGTTTTAACTATGCACTTTAAAAGTAGTTGTAATCATTTTTTCCAAAGGAATCAGAGAAAGTTGTTAATTTAGCTGATTTGATGAGTGAAACTGTATTTTCCAGCAACAAATCCTGACATATATTTAATTAGTGACGTTTGTAAATCTTTTAATGGCATTGACTACTACTGACTACTACTGACTACCTAAAGAGGGGTGGGGAGAACAGACACAGCTCCAGTAATATATCACTTTTAGTTTTATTTTTACAGCAGATGATTGATGAGCATTTCACTCTCTATTGAAATGTTCCTACTCAGTCACCTTATTCAAACCTCATCCTTTTATTGCTTCGCTGGTAATATAAACTCTGTATGCACTTGACATTTAAAAAAAAAAAAAAAAAAAATCATTCCACTTCAAGACTTCTTTTCCTTTCTTTTGAGATAAAACATCACCTGTTTGTGTTTGTGGAATATTTTTACATAATAGTCCGATTAGCCAACAGTGTAATATTATCAATATTGTCATCATCATAATCGTTATCATCAGCATGACAAGCAGCTCTGCAGCAGCCCTCTTATCCCAGTTGTCTGCTTTAGGCCACCTGTCAGCAGAGCACTGCCACAGCCGGAGAAGCTGCAGACCAACAATGTTGGCAAAAAGAAGAGACCCATTGAGGTAAGGTGGACCACACGTCCTTACCAAAACACGTCAAACTGAAAGATCTACTGTTTACAGATGGGGAACTTTGTGAAGAGGAGGAGTCAGAAAAAGATTAAAAATGCTGGTTTCTAATGTGATTATTCCATCTGAAGACACGGTGTGCTCTGTCCAGACAGCCTCTGTGGGGACTCTTGATGATGCAGTAATCCAATAATGACGTACTACATCAGCCTGCAGCTGTCTCTGAACTTCCTAGTTGTCATGGTGTTGACCTTTCTGCCGGTCTTTTTTCTGACTCCCCCACAGGACTTGGTGTTGGAGCTGGTGTTTGGTTACCGTGGCAATGACTGCCGCAATAACGTGCACTACCTGAACGAGGGGGCGGACATTATCTACCACACTGCCTCAATTGGCATCGTGCTTAACTTGACGACCTGTAAGTAGATGGTCTAGAGGATGCACTGCAGTGTTACTATTCACTACCTGTAAATCAAACCTAGCATACAAGTATTTCATTGTGTGTGTGTGTGTGTGTGTGTGTGTGTTTTCTTACAGCCTGCCAAAGTTTCTACGTAGAACATAGTGACGACATTCTGTGCCTGACAATCAATCAACATCCCAAATTCCCCAACGTGGTGGCAACTGGCCAAGTAGGTATGTTTGTGAGAAGTCGACCTCCTGTGTCACCAGCCGCCATTTTTCTTGCTTGTATCCTGTGTTGTGAATTGTGCAGAGGGATTATTGTACGTGAAAGACAGATATCCCCTCCTACAAGCCTTTCTGTATTATAGAGCAAAATTATCACATTTTGCATACATGAATAGTTGTGGGATTGTTGCGAGAGACACACACAGAATAATGATGATAATAATAATAATAATAATAATAATTATAATAATTATAATAATAATAATACACATGCAAATTACCTCAATATGTTGAAAGTAGAAGCATTTGTTGATAGCAAAAACAACTACTGCTTAGAAAGTCTCAAAGAATTAAGAGATAATTTGTTGGATCTGTCAATAAATTAGATTTTTCTTTATTTTCAGGTGATACTGGTGACATGTCAGGTAAGGACATTTCAAAATGAGTCTTCATGTAAAATAGGAAACATGATGTTAATAACAATTCAGTAACTATTGAAAGAAAGTCGGTATGGTTTCAACTCATTATATTTATCACATTACTGCCATCTAGTGGCCACTTGGTTTGTGGTCTTTACCTCATGCAAACCTGGTTATTTCTATGACTTATGTTTGGAAGCATTTTTGCTTTGTTGTAGATTCTATCACATAAACGCATAAAAAACGTTGTGAAAGCATATGTCTAAACTGTAGCCTATTATGGTTTTGTCAAATTTGAGTATGGCATTTCAAGACACCCAATAAACAAAGAAACCCAGTAATTCAATATTTTGAGGAGTGAGAGAGTTTACACACCACATGAGTTGGGACGCAAGAAAGGTGCATTTAGTTAAATTTAGACAAATCATTCTCCTTCTCTGTCCCTCAGCCACGTCTCCATCTATCCATGTGTGGGACGCCATGACGAAGCAGACGCTATCAGTGCTGCGTTGTTTCCACTCCGGTGGGGTTTGCTCCATCAGCTTTAGTGCCACAGGAAAACTCCTGCTGTCTGTGGGCCTGGACCCCGAACACACCGTCACAATCTGGAAGTGGCAGGAAGGTAAAACAATCTTCCCGTACACTTAGACCTAATTCTCGGGATTAGAACATCCCACCAAAGTTGAGGGATCTTTCTTTCACTGCGCTCCACTTCCTTTTTTCAGGTGCCAAAGTGGCCAGCCGGCTAGGTCACACCCAGAGGATCTTTGTGGCTGAATTTCGTCCGGACTCTGACACACACTTTGTGTCTGTGGGGATCAAGCATGTGCGTTTCTGGACGTTAGCTGGTCGCGCTTTGCTCAGCAAAAAAGGTGTGCTGAGCACCATAGAGGATGCCCGGATGCAGACCATGCTGTCTGTAGCATTTGGAGCTGTAAGTGACTTCCAACCAATATACATGGGAAATCCTAAAAATGTTTACATTTTACCTCATAATTTGACTTTAAAGCTCATCTGATCCCAAACTGTCTGCTCTAATGTGCTGTGAATTGTTTTTGCATTATTTGCTTTGCTCTCTTAGGCCACTAGATTAGTGCAGATTTGTTTTCTTTTCAGAATAACTTGACATTTACAGGTACCATAAGTGGGGATGTGTGTGTTTGGAAGGAACACATTCTAGTTAGAATTGTGGCCAAAGCTCATACGGGCCCTGTTTTCACCATGTACACCACACTGAGAGATGGCCTCATTGTCACCGGGGGCAAGGAAAGACCGTGAGTGCTGCTCTGTTACATTAATACACTATATTACATATTATTGAGGTCACACTAGCAGGGCTGGATGGCCTTGATACCACATAATGGAAAACATCCCTTTGCTTTTATGATTAGTTTTGTATTCATTTGACTGATATTTGCAATAGTGTTCTCATCCAAATGAATGTGATACCAATACGACTACATACAGTACATATGAGAGGGAAATGCGTACATGTTAGTTAAAGCTGTGAATTTCATCAGCTGAGGGATGAAATCCACATATGTTTTCCTCCACAGGTCAAAGGAGGGAGGCGCTCTGAAGCTCTGGGACCAGGAGCTGAAACGCTGCCGAGCGTTTCGATTAGAAACCGGACAGATTATAGACTGCGTTCGCTCTGTATGCAGAGGAAAGGTAGGTTACAGATAATATTGCCCTCAATAAAATGATCAAGCTAATTACAAACTTCATCATGTGTATTTTAAAATATTTTTTGCTGATTTCTGTGTCAGGGTAAAATCCTTGTGGGGACCAGGAATGCAGAGATAATTGAAGTAGGAGAGAAGAATGCAGCGTGCAACATCTTGGTGAACGGACACATGGACGGACCTATCTGGGGCTTGGGCACCCATCCCTCCAGAGACGTATTCCTGTCTGCAGCAGAGGATGGCACTGTTCGTCTGTGGGACATCCCAGAGAAGGTCATCCATGTTGCCTCCATCCCCTCAGAACCATATTAATTCTTCCTAGTACTTCTATCATCCTGTCAAGATGTTGCTTTTATCAAGGGGATTATGATGGTTGTCCTCATTCACAAAATTATGTTAATAACAAGTATGTGCTGATCTTGCATGGCCTCGTGGGGAAACAGAAGATGCTGAATAAGGTGAACTTGGGCCACCCAGCGCGCACCATCAGTTACAGTCCTGAGGGAGACATGGTGGCCATTGGCATGAAGAACGGAGAGTTCATCATTCTGCTCGTTGCCTCCCTCAAAATCTGGGGAAAGAAAAGAGACCGGCGCTCTCCTATTCAGGATATAAGGTAATGATAGAAGAGTATGGCACTTTACACAAGGTACACTTGGGTTCATTGATGAAAAGTAGGTATATTGAGCCAGAACTTGCCTTTTTTTTAATATTTGATTAGCATGTCTATGTCTTTCTTCAATCATATGAAAGATTTTCTGTAACTATTTAGGTAAGAAGTTCCGCTGATTTGCCTCCAAGCCTGTTTTATTATTTCTACACTCCAGATTCTCAGAATTATTTTGGGGACCATATTGACCATGTACAGATTGTTCAGTTGGGCCCCATTTCAAACCCAAGTGGGTCCTCTAGGGAAGTTGTAAAACAAAGCATGTTGGAGCCCGTGAATCAGCTTAATTTCTATCAATTTTAATACATTATCCTTAATTTGTTTAATTGCATGTTAAACTTTTTAGATTGAAAGATATTCCGAATCAACATTTGTCACTGAAGACTGAAATGGGTCAGACCTCCTATACACACTAAATAAATACTAAGTAAATCTGACAAAACAGACTTTTGTAACACTGTCTTTCTTTCTTTCAGGTTCAGCCCAAATTCTTGTTACCTGGCCGTAGGCTCTACTGAAAGTGCAGTTGACTTCTATGACCTGACACTCGGCCCGCAGCTGAACCGCATCAACTGCTGCAGAGACATCCCCAGCTTTGTGATGCAGATGGACTTTTCTGCTGACAGCGCTTACGTCCAGGTATAGGCTGTGAGAGGGTTCATCAACTTTGCAGTGAGAGGGCATGTTTGTCTCAGATGCTAGCTGGCTGGCTGTATGAACCCTAACCTCTAATGCCTTGAAACAGATATCCACAGGTGCTTATAAACGACTTGTGTACGAGGTGCCGTCTGGGAAGCAGGTAACCGAGCAGTCCCATATCGACAGGATTACCTGGGCTACCTGGACAAGGTGAGTCAGGGTGTTGAGACCGACACATGCATGTTGGAAAGGTAATGTTTTTTAAATAGAATTGCTCTCTCTCTGTATCCAGTGTCCTTGGGGATGAGGTCATAGGGATCTGGTCCCGCAACACTGACAAAGCAGACGTCACCTGTGCCTGTGTGTCCCACTCAGGCCTTAACATCGTCACAGGCGATGACTTCGGAATGGTGAAGCTGTTTGATTTCCCATGTCCAGAGAAGTTTGTAAGTATGGTTGCCTAATAATATTATTACTGTTTGTTATTTTAGCCGTGATTTATTCTGACCATTAATATCAACACAATGGCATTTCCCTGATGATGTAAGTGTGCAATATTTCTCTCTTGTTTTTACACTTACACTTTTTACACCTCATTCAAACTGTGACAATTATTCAGCATTCTTCTTTCATCTACTGAGAAAGTACTTTTGCCTAAATTGTGTGATTTAGATGAAATGATGGAGTTCATGTTATTTACCATGTATTAACTGGAACTGCCCTGATATCACTGTGCAATCTCTGTAATATCCCTGTCTGTAATACAGTGTTAATATGTGTCTGTCTGTGGCATTAAATAACTGCAGCTAAAAACAAAGCCACTTAGAGGTACTCTAAGCGATGTCACGCTTTTTTTAGGCTACAACATTTTTTGTCACATACAGCAAACCTCTCCTCACTATCCGCGAGCTGCCAGTCTCTTGAACACATTGTAAAAAAACACGGTCTCTGTAGACAGCCCAGGGTCCACAAACGCCAACAAAAACAAAGTGGCCAACCTGCACCACCAAACATAACAAACCGTGTTCCAGCATTCAGCCAATAACCGACAAGAAGGATTTGGGGTGGGGGTTGGGCGGGGGGTTAGTTCGCTGAAGCACGGAAGGGAGGGGACGGGATGAGGAGGGAGGGAGGGGCAAGCTGGTCTCGTTTTGTTTGAAAAATACTTTGAACGTCAACAAGAATAACGTCTCCCAACATATCTTAGAGCACCTTTAATAGATAAATCTCCTGACTTTAGTTTGAAAGATGCCACCTGCATCATGTGTATGTAATATGTTTTCAGGCCAAACACAAACGCTTTCTGGGCCATTCTGCTCACTTGACTAATGTACGCTTCACAAATGGAGATCGCTTCGTCGTTAGTGCCGGTGGAGATGACAGAAGGTAGGCTCTAAATAGGTAGGCTCTAAATAGTTTACAAATTGACAAAATGACAATCAAATATTAAGCAATGCATCCTTTCCTCTGTGTGCTTTCCAGCCTCTTTGTGTGGAGGTGTATTCATGCCCCTCACTGAGGATCACACCTGGACATTCCTGCCTCAGAAAGTCTCCCAGTGTGGCTCTCCCGAGAAAAGATTCTGTTAAAAGATGCATTTACACAACGAGGAGGACAGACCTGGCAGCTTGTAAATGTGTGGTGATCTGATTTACTGCCTCAAAACTAGGTGCATGCATATGTGAAAGGCTCATTTTCATCATAGTCCTGATTGTGAACACAGGCAGAGGCCATACAGCCCTGCTCTCACAACATCACATTATCCTTGAAAAAAGAAAAACATTTCTCTGATACAGTATGTGCATATCATTTCAATGATGGATTTTTTTTTTTTTTTTTTTTAAAGAATGAGCGTACCTGTATACATGTCCCAAATGGCAATTTTGCCACTTGGCAGGCCTATGAAATTGTGTTACTGACATTGCCATTTTTTAAAACTTGTAGCAAACTGAATTAGCCTTAATCTGAGTGTTTAATTTATGAGGGTTTGGATTCTTTTTGTATATTGTTGGTTTTACTTTTTGGATCATGTCATTTGTTTGTTCTATTTTTTTAATGGTGATTGCAAATCCTGTGGCCTTCCTCCTGAATGTAACATCCACTGTTATGTTCTGGATGTCAGCATGCCAAAGCATACTATGCACTGTACACCTGACCTGGTCACTGTGTTACCCTGATGGTTCATTTATGGTTTGTTTATGTGGTCGTGTTGTTGACTGGTTTACCTCAAACCTCCCTCGGCAGTGTTCCCCTCATGACATGTTAAACGTGTGTATACTTGTTTGAAGATTTGTTTGTGGTTAGTGGGTGTGCATGGCTTACTGGAAGACAATCTGTCTGAACCAAATTCCTCAGAAAAACAAAAAAAAAAGCTGTAAATTGATGTTTCAAAACACGGTTGCAATTCTTTCTCACTTTTCAGTGTGCTGCTATGACGTATTATTGTCGCATTTTCATGAATATGAACGGTGTGACTTTTTTTAAAACAGTAAATTAATGTTTTGTGTAATCAGATATAATGCTTAAATGGAATGTTTTATCAGAGAAAATATTGAAAGTGCAAAACATTTTGCTCCTTGTATTAAGACTAACTATACAAAAAATTGTTGCTGCATATTTTGATTTACATTATTACCAGTGTAAATATCATTTGTATATATTCTTTTTGTATATTTTTTGTGAGATGTTTCTTAAATTCCACTTTAATAAAAAAGGCAACCATTAACTTAAACGTTGAGTGATATGTCTTCACTTACAATGATAACATGAATCTATACAAATTAATAATGCTTGCAATGAAACAGTCAGTACTTAAGCCAACCTTTTTTTTATCAATTATTAATATATAGAAACATTTCCTAGCTGCCCTTTCACCATTCTAATGTAATAAGGAAGTGCATCATGTAAGTGCAATAGATTATATAACACGTCAATTTGCATAAAACATTGAAATAACTGATGATAGAAATATCTAAAATTCACTCTGTTTTATTTTAGATGAAACAAATGTAATATAGCTTAGCTCTTTCCAAACATAGATATGGTCTATTTACATATTTTACACACAAAGGCAAATCTAAGCGCTGCATTCTCTAACACCTCAACTGAGCCTTTGTTTTGCTTAAAAACATGACAGATTACAGTTGATTATTGTGAACTCAGCGGTTAATGAGCATTGACTGTCACGATCTGCAAAATAGCACAATAATTAATTGTTACCTCTCTCATTCAATTCAAGTAGTTTCACACCTACAAAACCAGTAGTTAGAATGCATTATGTTGAAATGTGTCTATAATATTTTCTTGTATTTTGTATGTGTGTACCTAATAAACTGGTAAACCGGGTTATTAAATAACACTGACGCAGGGAAGTAGGGTCATAATTTGACAGAGAAGGAGCTGCCACAGGAGCAGCCATGGTCGGCTTGAGGATTCTTGAGCACGAGGAAGGTGGCGCGGATCAACTCCTGGCTGAAGTCCACAGTGGCTCCTTTCAAAAACTCCAGGCTGTCCTGATCCACAATGACGCCCACTCCACCCTGCTCAAACACTCTGGATGCAGGAGAGTTGATTGGATTAATAGACGATAAGGAAACAATGAAGCCAGTGTTCAACAACTTGAAAGCTAGGATTAGTAGCAGTTTACCTGTCATCTTCATTCCTGTTACCATCAACAGAAAACTTGTACTGGAACCCGGAGCAGCCTCCTCCCTCCACATGTATTCTCAGATACTCGCCCTTCACCATGATTTCCCCTAGTCTCTGGATTAAAGGGGGACATGAGCATGATGAATAAGGTGCTAAGCACAAAATAACTCAACACATGAATTGACACAGTGGCTGCATGCCAATGCGTTTTAACATAAAATGGTTCTGTTAGATATCAACAATTTTGACAAACAATTTACACTTCAGTGAGTCGGAATCCAATTAAAATGTTTTGGTCTTCAAAATCAAATGCCTAAAATGTAGAAGAACCCGTATGTTTATGCCCAATATTCCCTGTACAGTAGGACTCTGATCTGACATAATGGAGTTACATAAAAAAACAAATGTAGCTGCTCCAGTGTCAATACTGGCTCAGATGGGGGATAAATTAAATGTTTGAAGTTGTATTTACATATACTGTATGTTAACACTATCTGCAAAATATCGCAAGCAGCCTCGTGTAGCTATAGTTTAAGACCTCCCTGGCTTTCCATCCATTGTATCGAAACTACAAACTCATATTTTTAATTGAAATTTTCAGACAAGAAAAGAGTATGATGCTTAATCATGTTTATCTGCTGACCTTCACACATGACTCAGTGAGATTCACTTTATCTTCAGCTGGATCTGACACAGCTGGCTTCTCCTGGGTTGAGGCGCTGTTGAAGCGCTGAAGCCCCGCTGTGTAAAGGGCTGGCTGGGTTTTTTGGGGAAGGTGATGTAACTGTTGGCTCACACAGAGGTTGTTCAGAACAGTAGATGCCCTGCAAAACATTTGTTAAGACCAGTTCGCATGACAACAGATGAACACAGTTAGCTAAAGTTACGAGCCCTAGTGCTAGCTAACGTTAGTTACCTAACGGTAACGTTAGCTAACGTTAAAGGCTTACGTTAGCATGCTAACTGGCAAAAATTCTAAAATGTTTTTTCTCCCCCCCAGAGAGATTGTTAACAGTTTATGATCCCTAATGATGTATATGAGACAAATTAACGTTACCTTGAAAGGCTCAATACTTTTGACTTTGACGCAGATATCATAGCTCCTCTCAAGAATGACATCTTTCATAACAAATGTTGGTAACTTCCGCCCCGAGCCATCGACGAGAGAAAGATCGCACCTTCATTGGCTGAAATGGTTTGTCTGTCAAATAGATACGCCCAGAGTGGTACAAGAAGGCCATTTGATTCGTCCGTTTACCTGCAAATCGATTCGCGAGGTTTTGATACCTTGGTTTAGCTTTTCAGGCACAGCTGTCCCAAATAAACGCGCCACCAACAAGATCCACCATCAAAATATTTATATTGAGGTTAATATTACAAACGACAGATGTTCGTGCACTACTCGAGGTTTAGATCTGTCAATATAGCACAGGAGGCGGGCGGGGTCTCACACTAATACATCCATGGTCTCGCACGGGGAGATTTCCTGACAGGCTAAAATGCGGGCGAATAACAACTTTGATAAAGTAGGCGTTTCTTTGATCGCGTGATACCATACTGTCTATGCGTGATACAGGGAAATAAAAGCATAAAAAGGAGCTGTCGTTCTCACTTCGGAAATTGACGGAAGCGCTGTAAAGGTATAGCTAGTTTGTTCATTGTTTCTTATATTTACTTGTACTACGCTAATTAGGAACTCCCTGTGTTCTTGTTGTTTACTGTTTACCATAGTGTCAGGTTGTCGATGAGTGTTTCTTCCTCGTTGTGTTAAAATGTATAATCACTGCTAACTCTACACAACACAAAAAGTTGTATGACTTTCGGCTGACCGCTCTTAGTCACCCAGGTCTGATAAAGTTTACTTTTCGGTTGCGTAATGGATATTTATTTGTATTAGGATCACTCAAAAAGAAAGAAACATGGATGGCCGTGCTGGTTTTATCGTTTTGTTCTGCCTAATGGGACTCACCTGTGCGGAGCCAGTGAAATTCATTGACTGCGGTAAGTTTCACTCGACCGTAATGAGAACATTTACATCTGTTGTTTGTTAAACGGACCAGTCGTTGACTTTTTAGTACTTTTAAAGGTAATCCTATAACGTTAGTCCTAAATCCGGACATGTTAAATCTACAATAATATAACATTCAATTCAATTTGATTTATAGTGTCACAACAGGAGTTCTTAGGACACTTTACAGAGAGGTCTACACCACATTCTATGATTCAGCAATTTCCCCCAAAGAGCAAGCATTTGGTGCGACAGTGGCGAGTAAATACTACCTTTTTACAGGAAACCTCAGACAGATGCTGACTCATGGTGGGCGTCCATCTGCAAATGTGACATTTAGACCTAAACGTTTAATTGATTATCAAAATTGTTGATAATGTTCTGTTAATAGACTTTCTGTTAATAGACTTTGGCTCACTTACTGTTTTAGCACTGCTCATGCCTTGATCCACAGATGGCATTACCTGTCCTGAGGAAAATATTTTTTTTTTCAGTGATTAATTAGGGGTTTTCTTAAGTGGACTTAATCTGTAAGTTATTTTATTTTTTGTATAGTTCTTCCCTGAAGAGGGGGGAGGAGACTCGAGACAAGCTTTTAGAAAGAGGAAGCAGCAGAGTCTCGTATGTAGACTTTTAGTCTACATGAGAGATATATTTTTAGTCTCTTATGGGTCACGTTCAAAAACATGCTGGATGGATGCATTTCCCTATAATTCAACCCAAGTGACCTACTGATGACATCATCCGGGTTATTTATTTTTTTTACACTTTGGAAAGCTTCCTGCAGACACAAAAAAGATTAAATCTGAGTAGGACTCATCAGTGTAGTACCCCTTAATTTGGCATCATTACTTTTTCCCACACCATACAGCCATAAATAGGTATGAGTATGATTGAGTCAAATGGTTTTGAAATCCCTTAAAAGTAAAAAAACAAACAAATGATGATTGATTAATCCATTCAATGAATGCCAAAATGTGTGTGTGTATATATATATATATATATATATATATATATATATATATATATATATATATATATATATATATATATATATATATATATATATATATATGTATATATATATATATATATATATATGTATGTATATATATATGTGTATGTATGTATATATATATGTGTGTATATATATATATATATGTATATATATATATATATATATATATGTATATGTGTATGTATGTATATATGTGTCTATGTTTGTATGTGTGTGCCCATGCATGCTGTAAACATTTAAAATGCCTTTTTATTTTACATGACCATATGAATTAATTTTTTTAAATGAATATTTCCATGTAAAAGGCATTTCAATTTTTTTCACAAACTCTACGGTATACCTTGGATTGTGCAATGAGCCCTTCTCAAGATGGAATAAGTTTAACATGACATTGTTTTTTTTTTATTCTTTTCAGTGAATGTTATCCATGACAAAGATGTGCTCAATAAAGCATGAAGCAGCCAGTTGGATTTACTATTTCACTGCGCTTTTTTTTTTTTTTTTTTTATATGACAAGTTGAGATGGCAGCAGAGCACTTTTTTTTTTTAATATAGAAAGACCCTGTTCTTTTCCCATGTTTCTCTCCAGGCTCCTCCTCTGGCAAAGTGGCCATAGTGGACATTAACCCTTGTGCTAGTCAGCCATGCCAGCTACACAAAGGACAGTCCTACAGTGTCAATGTGACATTCAACAGTGGTAAGGAAGCTTCATCTTTGAGAAATGCTTCTCAACAATCAGACCATAAATGCATAGGATTTTAAACCTTTTGACCCAACTGTCATGTTTTCTGTTGTAGCTGTGGTGAGCAAGACGAGCACAGCAATGGTTCACGGTATTATTGGTGGAGTCCCCATCCCCTTCCCCATTCCCATAAAAGATGGCTGCAAGTCTGGAATCCAGTGTCCCATCCAGAAGCAGCAGGTGTATCACTATGTGACCTCTCTACCTGTGAAGACAGAGTATCCTGCAGTAAGTAGAACATATGACATTGGCAACTCCTTGTGTAAGCGGTTTTCTTTTAATGTAGTAGTAGTAGTAGTAGTAGTAGTAGTAGTAGTAGTAGTAGTAGTAGTAGTAATAATCTGCAAATAAGGTGCAGTGCTAGTCTCTTATACTGACAAGGATTTTAGCATTTATTTGCTTAGAAACTAAAGATGACAAACAAATCTACAACGATTGAGAGGATAATTTTGTAATGCGTTTCATTTTGATGTAATGTAAGCAAAGGTATTTAGATCTTTTACTTAAAAGCATCAGTACCACAATGTAAAAATACCCCATTACAAGTGAAAGTCCTGCAAGGCAAGTATTGTAAGCAAAATCACCTAATATCAAAATGAAAAATGGTCCCTTTTTGGGGGGGGGGGGGAGGAGATATTTTAAGTATTGTTTATTGGTCTATACCATGAATTATATTTTATTAGATCATGTTTTGGATGTAAAACTAATTTTTAAATTAACTAGTAGCTACCGAATCAATGAAGTGGAGTAAAATTGCAATATTGTTTTAATTTAAAATTGTATACAATAATTGAATAGATGTACTTATTCCAACCCTGGACATTAGGCAGTGGTGTTTACAGAGGCTTTACCTTCAGTGATAGCTAATCAGCAGTGTGTCAAAAAGATAAGACCAGAAATTAGGCAAATGGCATGACTTGTCTTGTTTACTTGTATTGATGTCTGCATGACCCACATGCATCGCTGGACAGTTGGACTGGTAATGAAGTGTCAGTGTTGCATGAGAAATGTTCTATGTCCCCAATATATCAATTACTGTCTCTGTGTGTGTGTGTGTCAGAGGTGTTTGTTTAAAAAAAAAAAAAAAAAAAGATGTCCTTTTGGTTTCGTTGCATGTTTCACTTCCTCAAACTTTTTTTTTTTTTTTAAACTTACTAACCATTCTTCTGCATTTCTAGATAAAGCTGGTTGTGGAGTGGGAACTGAGTGACGACGACAAACAAGACCTGTTCTGCATCAAGTTCCCAGTTCAAATTGTGAGCTAAACTAGCAACAGTACCTCTCTGATAAGTGTTTCTTTTTAAAAAGGGATTCAGCTTTGAGTAAAAACCTAAAGCATGTTAATGACACTAGGTTGAGATCTAATTTTATTCATTCATCAAATAGATTTTTAAGATGTGTCTGTCACTGGTTTGCAAGACTTTGCCACACTCGCACATCTTGAATCCTGAAATAAACAGCTGGTTTTTGCTGTGACCTACCTAACAGTCAATCTAATGAGATGTGGATGTAAAACAATGTGGTTTGTGTGACTATGACCCTGAACCACATTCCACTACAATGCAATTGTCTTGTCTTACTGACTGCTGTGTAGTCAGAAAAGGTACATACTGTACTTCTTTAATAAAACATTTGTAACATTTCTTACTCTCATTGTACCACTAGACTATGTATGTAATTGCATATATGAAAATAAATTCTAATAAAGAAATCTCAAATCTAATCTGTACCAAAGCTGCATTATGTGAATCAGATATGAACGAGATTAATTTTATTTTAGTAGAATTTATGCTAAAATTACAATTATCCATTATTGCAACTCTCACATTCAAAACTTACTTGTCAGACACATTTGTTACACTCTGTAAATCATAGGCAAACTTATGTCCCTAAAATCAGCAGTTCAGAAGGAACCAACCTCTTTCTTGTTTGAAAGTTTCTTATTCCTGCTCAGCCTGGGTGTGCCTGCTGTCAGACATTTGTAGGTTTTTATTCATGAGGTAAAAGACGTCATTCTGAGAATTTATTGGTCCGAGCGAAGGCCAGCAGAAAAGAATTCCAGTAAGATTGCAAAAGAAATAAGTTTTCTTAAAATTTTATAACACTGACTTAGGAACCAGGTCACATGCACAATAAACGAAGATTTTTAAAGCAGCTCTACAGTAAAAGCTTGAAAAGCAAGCTTGAGTTTCAATGCAGTATGGAGAAGTAATATCCAAACACAATTGGTATTGTATACAGTGCTAGCTATCTTAAACTTTTCGAAGAACTTTCATGTGAAATGTCAGCCCCACAAAATACCTTATTTCACATCAATACAAAATAAGTTGACAAGTCAATGTATTTTATTTGTACTTTTCTAACCTAAAGTCGGTGATTAAGGCAGTATGAGTTGAAAGAATATAGCTTTGGTTCTTTCAGACACTTGCTGAATAAAAACTAGTTGGGTGTATTTGAGCAGATCTCGGTCGTCAGCTGTAGTGCAAGCAGGGCAGAGAGAGAAACTTGATCAATAATTCTATAACATGCTGTCTCCTTCTCAGATTATTTTGATGAGTACAAAAAGGTGCAGAATCAATGTACGCAGTTACAAATTTGTATCACACGGAAGCTGGAAGATCTTTCCCCAGTAACGTCGACAACACAATGTTGCAACAGCCCCCATCCAACCAATCCCTAGCAGTCACTAAAGTTGAGCAACTAACATGAAGTCATGATTTTTTTTTGCAGTTGATAGAGCAGGGTACCCCTTATTGTAGTGGTAGCTAGGCAGGTGGATGTCACATCTTGGTGAATCTTGGTCATTCTTATTGTCCGTTTTGCTTCAGCCTCTCCAGACGTTGGAGCAAAGCATTCCCAAAGGCTTCTCTGTAACCTGGACTTAGCTTGTCCAGAAGAGAGTAAACAGTCTCATGATACTGGGTGTTCAAATCCTCGTCCACTTGATCGAAGGCGTAGCCCACCACCTGTTTGGTAGAATAGTTTATGTAAAACATGCATACAATGAGAAATAAAACAAGTAATCACTGTGCCTCACTTTTGGTGCATCTTACCCTTAGTCCTGCCTCTGTGAGCTCCAGACAATACCGGTTCCCCTCTCTTGTTTCTACGTTTATGTAGGCCACATCGGACATGCTGTTGAGACTTTGTGACACATGCATTTCAGCAACGGCAAAAAGTACGTCATTGACCACTGCTTCTGCCTCCAACATCATGTCTTTGACATCACCAAGCACAACGCAGTCCTCATCAAATGAAGAGACAATGGATTCCTCGGGCTGGCAGTCTATCTCCATCCCCTGTAACAGAACAACGTTATTGACTGACTCAGCGGATGCCCAGATGTTACCATAGAGTGTAAAAAATGTTTATTATTTTTACAGTCTAAGGATGTTACTGTATGCTATTAGAGCTTGCTACCTGGCACAATGATAGCAATAGTTCCCAATGTCCACAATCACTGAGTGCACTTCAGAAACCCTGCAGTTAACTGGGACTGTGTCAGACCAAGCAGCTCTCTACTGCCATGGCAACACGCTACATTAATTGGACTACTTGTTAACCTTGTGTTGACTTTGGGTCAAATTGACCTGTTTTCAATTTTTGTTTTATATCAGAAAATATGAGATGTAAAAATAAGCGCTGAAAATGTTAAGAAGAAAAACTTTACAATTTAAAACGTTGGAAAAAGCAAAAACAAACTGTGAAAAAAGGTGTCAAAAACGTTGAGGTTGACAGGAAGGCAACACAAGGGTTATGTACTATCTATAATGAGACAGAAGTAAAGTCTTTTAAACTACACCTGTAGCATCATCAAACTTTCAAATTCTATAATACAGAGGTTGTGATTCAGCTGCAGTGATGCTTCCTAAATGCTAATTATCTAAAGAAAAAAGGAGAACTGAAAAAAACATGCATGTGACTGTTCTGTGACCTTTTTAGGTGTAAAGTGCTTTTAACATTTCACAACCTTTATGTGTAGTTGACTGTGTGAGAAAAAGTCAAAGCAAATAATGCTAGGAACTTAACTGCCATGTTGGACCCGATTTAATATGTCATTAACTTCCCAAACTAAATATGCACACGTGTCAAACAGATACATGGGTATTTCCAAACCAGAGACACTTCCTTCTTCCAAATTGGTTAGTTTATCCCTACTTGGTTTAGCCAAGCAGAGCACTTCACTTATCAATTCATCAGAGCACCAAATCTCCAAAAGTCCAATGTGTTCCCAGAGACGAATACTAATGTCTCCAATGCTGAGTTGGTTCAGTTTTTTTCTATTTAATCTTACAAAATTAAGAACTGATGGCTGAGCAGTGAGGGTGAATTCCTGTTGCACCTGCTAGGTTTTGGTGGTGTATCCTCAGTCAGACAAATGCTTGACAAAGGGGAAAGATAGAGGACAACGTGCAGCAAAGGACCCCGGGTCGGAATCGAACCTAGGCTGCTGCAGTAAGGACTCGGCCTTGGTATGCCACCCTGACTGATTGTGAAACATGCTGCAATCTTTACTTAACCTCTCCCTTCCACCTTGTTGACATCTATCTGATGTGGATTTTACAGGTAAAACACCTGTAACCTTTATTTTTTTATGGGAGGAGAAAATATTATTATGGTTTGTTTCTTTGTAATTGTATACCAACACAGTACCAGTAAGGCAAATACGTATTAGAAAGAGATATTAATAGACATTTGTCAATTCTTACATTTTCTAGCCTTAAAACTTAATGTTTTATTGGGCTAATCGACAAATTGACAGATTAAACAAAAAGCGAAGACCTATTGGCACATACATATATGCCTCAATTCAGTAGTGGAGGAAGTTAGATCCATCACTTAAGTAAAAGCAGCAATAACACAATGAAAAAAATAAGTATCACAAGCAAGTTGTACTGCTGTAATTATCGGTATCAAAAGATTGCAATGCAGAAAAAAAGCCCCTGTGAGCGTTATATTATTATATATTGTTATTACTGGATTATTATTACTGTTGTATTATGAGCATGTGGCATTTTATTGTTGTTTACACAGTGTTGAATAGTTTAATTTATAAATGTGAATCAAATCTTAATTTGTAAAGTTACTAATAATACAGCTGTCAAATAAATGAAGTGGAGTAAAAAGTATTTTTCCCTCTAAATTGTAGTAGAGTGTATAAATACTAAAGTACCTCAACTTTCTACTGAAATGCAGTTCTTGAGTAAATGCACATAGTTGCTATCCATCACTGCCAGTATTACACACATATTACCGTCCACAACCCATGTAATAATTTGTTAATTCCATAGACTGCATAAAACCAGGTTAATTCATACAATTAAAAACATCGACATCACAGCGACACCCTGCGGATCAACTGTGAGTAGCCTCAGTGTGTTACTGGCTGAGGCAAAATAGAGTTGGTTACTCAATGTGTGAGTTTCATACAAATGTTATAGTTCGGCTAAAAGATGGCTAACATTAGCTACATTTTGTTGTAAACTCTGGGGAATTTAGTTAATGCACTGGTTAACAGTAGAAAGACAATTGACAGGTGTTCTGCAGAGTTTTGCATCCCTTGCCGAGAATCCACAAGGGAAAACTATTTTTAAGACAAAGTGTACTGTTTAAAACCGATATAATCTTCTTTGTCCGGTTATTCAATGGCATTACATAATATTAAGTCTATAATATTTGAATGTTTAGAGTCAATGTTTTATAAGACTCAGAATTAGCAGCATTTCCTTGCTGCCAGTGAGGTTGATGCAATTCTCGGCAGGGATGCAAAACTCGGCACAACACTGGTCTCTCTCACTGTGGGCCATAAACGTATTTCAAACACTTCATATTCACGTTCATATTGAAAACGTCTGAATTTTACATATGATATAATAACAGGGCTATACGTTTAATATTAATATGTCACTATAATAATTTCTAACCAAACTGCGTGCATTTTCTTACCTCCTCGTTGGTTGTGTTCTTCCGGCTTGTGGAAGCTTCCAGCCAACTCGGAGCTCTCCGGTGGACAGGGTTTAGTCAAATGAGCGTTGCCTAGCGTTAGATAGGTAACTGCTGAGCCTCAAATTTGTGGATTACCAGAGACTGAAATCACATGAACGCACGCCCTATTTCTAGTTTATCTGCTTAGTGTCTAAATAACGAGATAAAAGAAATATTGACCCAATGAGTGTGCCCCACAGATCCGCCATGTTATGACGTCATTGTCTAATCCCACCCCTAAGTGTGTAGGCTCTGCTGTGCGGAGTCATGAAAGTGTTTGTAAACAACTCAGACAGAAGGTAATTTAACAGCTGCACTTATATATTCGTCTCTGTTCATCTACTTGTGCGTGTAGGAATATTTCGCTAGTGTCGATATGTGAAGTGTTTTTGTTAGTGTACATCTCACGTGTGAGGGTAGCTAGCTAGATAACTTGCGAAATGTTGGATTTTAGGGTTAGCTAGCAATATAGCAAGCATATCGCAACAGCCTTTTAGCCAGACGCTAGCCGGTTATGCTAATGTTGTCTCAATCTGTAGACAGGAGTGGTTCATAACGTTGCTAGCCGGCTAGCTAGCTAAATGACATGTCTTTGTCTAGCTAGCTCAACTCAACTCCCGTTTGTTGACTACGATGACAGCTCTGTTTAAGTAAATATAGCTAGCTAAGGGTTGCTATTGACTAGCAAGTCTGTGGCATGCTAACAGTTATTTTGTAAGTGCGATTGGCTTGTTTACACTGGCTCTAGAATAGTGGTAAATATGTGCTTAGGATAACACTAACGTTATCTGTACATTTTATGTTGCACTATATTAATGCTACTGAAGAACAATTTAACTGTCTCTGTCTTAAACTGACGCATTAATTGAGCTTGTTGTTTTCGCCTGTGTTGTAAACATTCTGTCTGTTTAGTCTAATGTTGTATCAAGTGTCAAATTACAAAGGGGGAACCATATGTGTGTGTTTCTGTAGGAGCAGCAAACTGGAGTCGGACCAATTCCCGCACATAGCTCTGTGTGTCAACACATCCTCCAAAGTGTCCCTCATCTTGCGATGTGAATGGTGTTTAAGCTCACGATTTCTCAATGTATTTAAGTCGACAGGATGACACAACTGTAACACCAGTGATTCATTCATAGCTGTCTAAGTAGCTATAGCACTCCGGTTGCAGAACCTTAAGATCCCTTTCATTACCTGTGTACTATTCACCTATTGAGTTAAGATGCCTTGGCCATTTTCTGAGTCCATCAAGAAGCGGGCCTGCAGATACCTCCTGCATCGGTACCTTGGCAACTTTCTGCAGGAGAAGCTGAGCTTGGATCAGCTCAGTTTAGACCTCTATCAAGGCACTGGATCACTTGCACAAGTGCCATTGGATAAATGGGTATGTGTAGTGTTACCTTTGTGGCAGGAAATACAACTGATTAGTTTATTTTGATTTAAACACAGAATCTGTATGAACTAAAAGAGGCTTCAGCATTATTTTTTGTTCCTCAGTCACTCAATGAACTCCTAGAGACAGCAGATGCCCCCTTTGAGGTCATCGCTGGGTTCATCCAGACAATTTCTCTAACTGTTCCATGGGCAGCCCTACTTCACGAAAACTGTGCCCTAGAGGTCAAGGGTTTGGAGATGGTGCTCAGACCAAGACCAAGAGTGGGTAAGGACAGGCTGCATTATGTGCCACTACAACACCATGTTTGAAAAAGGTTTTAGATAGGTGGAAACGTGTCGTCATTTTGTAACATTAAAAAGTTGACAACTGATTTTTACTAAAAAGTCAATGACCGAGTCACCACTGGCTGTTCCTACAGCATCTGGCACCGAACCCATGTACTGGTCCAGTTTCATGACGAGCAGCATGCAGCTTGCCAAAGAATGTCTCAGCCAGAAACTCACCGACGATATGGGAGAGAGCTTCCAGCCTTTTGAAGGATTAGAGAAGTTTGCAGAAACGATAGAGACAGGTACATTATGTCTATACTGTTAGGCAACATTTAAAGAGGTTTACAAGCCTAGTATTGTGTAAGGTAATCTTTTAATTTCCTATCTTGCAGTTCTGAGAAGAGTTAAAGTGACATTTTTGGATACTGTTCTCAGAGTTGAACACATTCCAGAAAATTCAAAAACTGGAATCGCCCTTGAGATTCGAATCAAAAAGTAAGTCAATTTCCAAAATATTCTAAATATTTTTCAACATCAGAATCTAGTTAAAAGCCTTCATCCATTGTCAATTTTCTTTCTTAAATCTATAATCCATCAGAAAGGAAGAGACATAGATAAGGGGAGCAGAATATTTTTAATAATTGAGTTGTGGATAGTAAAAAAAAGGGCTGCAGCTAAATGTATAGAAGATGTCCCAAATATGTAGTACATGCAATAAATTAGTTTTCACTGTCATAGTGCAGGTCCTTGTCAAGCTAATTGTGTTCTGTCGTTGCTTTCAGGATTGTTTACTGCGATGAAACAGACGAGGAGAGTTCAAGTGTGAATGTGCATCAGCCAACCACATTTGCACATAAAAACTTGCAGATGGAGGGCATCACTGTATTTTGGGATGAGTTCTCAGATGTGTCCCGTGCTGGTTGTAAATCTTCACCCACTCCAACGGTTGGTGTAGCAAGCCTTTACAATTTGACATAAAAGAGTTGTATGTATCAGACATTTAAAAAGATATTTCTCTTATTTTGCAGGAAACTGAACCAAAGCTCTCCCCTAGCTGGAATCCCAAAATAATATGTGAGCCTCATCCCCAGTTTACAGAGCCTGTATCCTCTACAACACCCTTTGAACCTGTGCAGGTCGGGAGCCTCAGTGGTAAAATTGAGTTGTCCCTCACTCTAAAAAACAACTTGGCTATGCCTGGAGCAAAGGTAAACTAAGCATTTCTTAACTACAAAATATAGAAAAAAAGAATCTTGATTATTAATCAATATTACGAACTAGGGGTAATTGCTATTAACCAGCTGGTTTTTCATGTTTTGCTTTTCAGCTGGATGTTGTTGGACATATTGATACACTTATTATTCTGTTGTCCCCACGGCAAGTTCATCTTCTCCTGGACTTGTGTGGAGCTTTCTCTGGTGGAGGTGAGCACCCCTCTGTTGATAGATGATAGAAGATATTTGGATCAAACAGGGTAATAATGTCACCAAATCAGTTATTTAGAAGTAGAATGAATAGTGTATTTCTTATTCTTTGTGTAAAGGTGCACAGGAATGGGCTAAGGATAGAAAGAGCCGACCCATACAGCAAGAGGATGAGTATCGGCTCCATATGGAACTGAACCGCTGTCTAAAAAAGGATACAGCTGTGGCAGGAATGGACCCTGACCTCTTTGAGAGCCAGACCACCAGAACTGTGTCTAGTCGAGGTTGGACTGAAACACTATCCCAGAACCCCTGACCTTTCAGAGAAACCAGATGTCATGGTTACATCTATCTAATGAAATGTGTTCTTTCTTTGTCCTTTCCTTTTTATTGATTTTTTTTTTAAACCCATCTGTGGTTGGTGCAGATGATGTGTTCTTTTCCATGGCAGACATGGACATGTCTCACAGCTTGTCATCCCTTCCTCCTCTGGGTGAGCCACCTACCGTTGACTTGGATTTGTCACTCAATAGTAACTACTCTGCCTCACCAGGAGAATCTCCCTCTGGAAATGCAACAGTAAGTCTTCACCTCTTTGACTGCAGTCATAAAAACACATTGAAATGTAAGGTAGTTGAGCATAAGAGTTCTCAGTGGTCTGGGTACTCTATTAGACATGTCAATGTAAAATGTAATTTAATCTTTATACTGACAAAATAAGGAGGTATATTAATGACGTATGGCTGTTTTGGGTTTGTGTGGTAAAATTCTCCCAAATGAATTTTGGTGTTGCTGTGACATTATCTGGCATCATATCTGTGTTTGTAGGCTCTGTGGGATGATTACATGGATGTACCACGACAAAGAGAGAAGCAGACTAAGGAAACTCCCATCCAGTCACGGGATTCACAACTCCCTCAAAAATTACTGAGACAGACTTGTAAGTATTACAACATATCTGTATATTTGTATATACTTCGTACACAGTAAACTATTAAATACTTGTCCCTCTGTGGCCATGTGCTTAAGAGAGGGGATGAGTGTGCAGGTTTTTATTCCAAGCATATCTTCTTGAGTAGTCAACAACATGTCAAGTAGAGCTTGATTTGTCCCCAGAGGGGCAATTGCTTGTGCAGCAGTGACAACAGTTGTAACACAAGATCAATAACGTATTTATTGTTAATTATAAAATACAATTAAAAATATAAATAAATACATGTGGAAAAAATGTGGTTTGGGGGTCAAGTTGATATTACCTTTTCCTCTTTGAGTTCAACAGTGAGATGTCTGAGAGGAGAGTAGAGCTTTATCTGTGGTTGTAGATATGAAATCAGTGAAATCTGCTGGTGAAGTGCTTGTCTATATGAAAACCTACCAACACTCAGCCCTGTGTTGCACATGGTTATCATTTCACCACAGTGAAAATGAAGCATCTGTATGCATACCTGCCATTGTTGTATTTCAGCCCATCCATCCAAAACCCACGGTGATGAGTCAAGGCCAGAGCTGGTGTTAAAGTTAACACTGAGTAGCCTGGCTGTCTCAGTCCTCCATATCGACCCGCTGCCACCACCAGATGCCGCTCCCAGTCCTCTTGGCCCCATGGCTTCACACTTCTTCAGCATGCTGGGCCCCGGCCAGCTTGCCCCAGCTGCTTTCCTTCAGTCTCGGACAGTGTTCAACCAGGCTTGCCCCCATGACCATCTCAGGTGCACTTTTATTTTTTACTTATTCCTTTTGTGGCAAGATTATACTTGATTTATCATTTAAGTGTTTTATGTCTGTCTGATCTGGGCTTATATTTGCAGGTTCCTGGGCCAGGGCCTGAAGATCAACTATGAGCACTGTCAGGGATCCAGCCTGCGGACTTTCAGTACTGACGTCTCCCTGGACCAGATGGAGTTTCTGGAGTGTCTGTTCCCCTCTGAGGCTGTCAGTGGTGGCTCCCAAAGAGGCATTCAGTACACTGAGGTTAGATTCTCAAGCCTGAGCTAAGCACATTTTGCACTGTGCTTTGTTCGGTTAAACTTAGTTCAACTTAAGCTGAAAGTTGCAGCTGGCATGACTTTAAGAGTGTTTCTCACTAGTTACTCTGTCACACCTCAGCTCCTGACATTTGACACTACTGCCAGTGCCGATGCGTCGCTTACCACCTGCCTTCACCTGCTTTACAAACAAGCTGAGCGCAGAGGCCCTCAGGTAACAGCATTTATTAGTTCAGTATGAAACCACAGCACTAACACCTAACACTGAAACACATTATTTGTGCATTGTCAGGCTTCTACTTTAGTCAGCACTTTGGTTTTCTGTGCAGGGTGGCCAGGTTCGCCTTAGCACCATTCCCAGGAAAGCTGAGATCCAGGTGGAGCTGGGCCCCGTGCACTCTGAGCTGGACATCAGCATCGTAGACCGTCTTAACTCATTGCTACAACCTCAGAAGCTGGCCACCACAGAGTTGATGGCCTCCCACATGTACACATCCTATAATAAACATGTCAGCTTGGTAAGGGTGTCCCAAGAACTACTAATTGAATATTTAGAAATATAAATCTAATATGTCACAATGGTATGATGATTGTTGTCTAGAAAATTATTGTCACACCTGATCATGTAAATCGCACCTCTACAACATGTATATTATCTAACTCTTTGTCTCTTTAAACTCATTTCACAGCATAAGGCCTTTGCAGAGGTTTTCCTTGATGACAGCCATACTCCCACCAACTGTCATGTATCGCTGACCGTCAATGCTCCTTTGCTGGGCCTTGCAATCCACTTCCCCATCCCTGACCTGCGCTCAGATCAGGAGAGGGGCCCTTGGTTTAAGAAGTCCCTGCAGAAGGAAGTACTCTACTTGGAGCTGGAAGACCTGGAAGTGAAGACAGAGTTCATGGGTGGCAGCTCTCCTGACCAAACCAAGATGGAGCTCACTTTCAGGGAGCTTATTGGTATGTGGTCGAATGGAGAAAAAAAAAAATCTAAAATTCCCTCAGAAGATTTTTTTTGTATATCTCTCTAACTGCTTTTTTTTGTTGCACAGGGAAGTTTCAGGAGGATCCAGATCAACCAGCTGCCCGGTTCCTCAGAGTGTCCCACACCATGGATGGAGACATGACAACATCTGATAGTGTAAAATTTGATTGGCCCAGGTAAATTAATCCAACCAATTTCAAACTGATCTGTCCATTCAGGGCCACTTCTCAGTGATATTGACTCTTTGAGCAGGGTTGTGCTGAAGATGAACCCCACTGCAGTCCACTCGATCCTTGAGCGGGTGACGGCTGAAGATGACGAAGGGGCTGAGGACCATTCCCTTGAAGAGGAAGAGGATGAAGGAGCTGCCCATTCACTGAAGGATGTGTGTGACTTTGGGAAACCAGAGCCGTCACCCTTTTCATCACGAAGGGTTATGTATGAGAATGAAGAGGTAGGTCATGGCCAAAGGACCACATTCATCAAAAATTTAAATACACCGCCAACTACTGTATATATTATTATGTTTCTTAGTCTTGAAGTGCAGTATTATTGCTTTAAAACATTAAGTAAATGCACTGGAGCCTAATGCAACTGCTTAATGTATTGGCTTAAAAATGATCTAGGTGTATGAATACCACCGGATTAATTTATGTAAGTCTGCTCACTTTATACAACATTATCTCATGTTCTCAGTTTGGACCAGGGGCATTTATAACACATGCTATCAATGCACAGATATGCTTGATGTTAGGAAAACACCACAATTACACTTGCAAAATCTTGCAGCATATGTATTTCCTTATATTTGGAAAAAGTTTGAAAATGTTTGAATTGCAGTTCTGATGGCCTTGGTCCAAAGCAGGTGGTTTTGTGCAGGTGGATAAATTTGCATTCAGGAGCGATGGTATCCTCTAGTTGATGTATTATAATGTACAGTATGAGAGATGCGTAATTATGCAAACAGCAACATGAGCACTGCTTTGCATACCTAAGTTGACAGAGCAGGTGGTGGTGGAGCACGTGTTTTGAAAATCTTTTTTATTTGAACTCCAGATGATTATCCCTGGTGATGTTGCTGAGATGACAGAGTTCCAGGAAAAAACCATGAACAACTCCCGCTTCATCCTTGAGTTGTGTTTCCCCAATGTGCAATTAGTACTCCCCAACAAGGCATTTTATGAAAAACTACACAACAGGTAAAAGATTTGTAATGTGATCCAAAATGGCAGGACATGTTTGTTAAAGTTTTACAGTAAACCAGTAAGCAATAATAATAAAGAAATTAACTTCTGAAACCTTTTCACATGTATAAATGTGTTTTTGTAGAACCCTGCTTATTTGTTTGAATAGATGCTATATTTCAGTTAAAACAGGTCTTGTTGACCGCCAGATTAAAATCTTTGATTGGACTGTCAAAATGAAGTGACAAAAACTGTGGTCCTACCCATAGAAGATGTGATAAGATACTTAACCCCTACATATTCCATACATAAATGCATATTCTCAATATTTTAGGATAAACAATGACCTGCTGCTGTGGGAGCCTACTGCTCCATCTCCAGTGGAGACCGTGGAAAGCATGCCATATGGAGTTGGACTCTCTGTTGCCAGTCAGTTGATCAACACCTACTCCAAGGACAGCTTCAGCCAGTTTCGGTCTACTGGTCCCGAGGGTGAGACGACAAAAAAACATTTCCCATAATTTTGCATTAGTCAGACTCTTAGAATTCAACAGGAGAGACTTCGTTGCAGATATGCAAACATTTATTTGTAGGGTTACAAGTGCAAAGTAAGAAGGTACATAACTCTGGAGATTAGACTCCCATCGTTAAAAATATATATATATATATATATATATATATATATATATATATATATATATATATATATATATATATATATATATATATATATATATGTGTATGTGTATGTGTATATATATGTGTATGTATGTGTATATATATATATATATATATATATACACACACACACACACACACACACACACACACACACACACAACTGACAGAAGTAGGGGAGGGCAAAGATTTAAAACATGGTTCTCATGCTGTGATTGGCTTGAACATACGTGCCCGATTCTGATTGGTTTACACAAATGTCCTTCCCACAAACCAGCTGATCAGTTTAAGAGAAGAGTGTTAACGTTAATGAAGTCTCCCTGACAGAATTTGCGCTGAGCTACATTTGTAGTCGAAATGTCTAATATGAAGTCATGTTTTCAACAACCAGCAGCTTGTCACTTCATATACATGCTTTGTGTTGTGCTTACAGAGGATACCAGTGGCTCAGAGGAGGAGACCATGCACTATTACTCTCCTGCATCGGACCTGGGCCTCAGGTCTCGCAAAAAGAAAAAGCCCAGAGCCCAGAGCAAGACCTCCCAGAGCCTGTTCTCTGTCATCATCAGTGTCAATCATGGCCTGGTGGCTCTTCAAACTAATACTAAGGTAAACTGTCATCCTTTTTGATATCACTATCCTCACACGTTTTATTCAGACATTCCTAATATCTTGCTTTATGGATAGTGCGATTGAGTTTCCATCTTTCTCCCAGAAGGAGGATAAAACTGTGCTGAACAACAAACATGGCGAGTTCTGGCTGGAGGTGAAAAATGCTGTGCTGTTCAGTGTGACGCAGTACGAAGGCTATAAAGACCAACATTACATCTGCTTCCACACCAGTAATATTTGCATGTATCATCAAGGTAAACAAACATATTAACTACAATGTTACTCTTATTCTGTTGTGTGTATGTGATATTTGGTGATAATGTGACTTTAAAATATGGGGGAGTACTACCATTCAACCATACTGTCTCTACATCGCTGTTGTTATGTCATTCATGTACCTGTGTTTCCTTCACTGATGTCTCACTCTGTTAATCTGCTCAGGACTTGTAGATGGAGGCACCTCTATCTCAGAGGTCAAGTTGCCATGCAGGACACATCCCCACTGGTTAGAGCCAACCATCTACCAATCCGAGACATCTCCTGAGAGATCCTCAACACCCTCGGAGGGTATTGGTCTGGAGGCCCGCAGCATGGTGTCTGTTGCCGTCAAAATCTTGTCACAGAATGCAGAACGCAATGTCAAGGTGGATTACAGAACTGACTGTGACTTTTGATCACCTTGGTATAGATTCTCTTGTCTGTTGAGCTGTGCTTGATTGCTAGGACCCCACTCAAATTAATCCATGTAGTTAAAACCATAGAGTGGATATGAACAGGTCAGTGAGTTGTGAGCAGTTTCACACACTCGATTTTCAGATTGTTACATTTGAAAAGTTTTTAGAGGCCTTAAGATGTGAAACTACCCAATATTTCACAAGTAAACAATGCAAAGATTAAAGAATTTTGTGTAGCAGAAGAGCTTTCTTATTCTGTTAATTAACTGTTAATGACTTCTAACCCCAAGTTAGGGAGGTGGTTTAGTGTTTCAACTACATTCAGTCTACATTTCCCTTATTAGACGGTCAGTTAGACATCAATCGGCTTGTTTTTTGTTTTCTGCTCCATGTGACGATGTGTGCCTTTTTTTTTTTTTTTTTTTTTTTTTTTATCCAGGAATTTCTGGTGGCTGTTGGAGTGAGAGGAGCCACACTCCAGCACAGAGTGGTCCCACCTGGCCTGGGCTGGTATGACCAGGTAGGCCAATATGGAGCTACCACTTCACTAACTTTTACACAACCTCTTTTATTCTTTTGCCTTCTCCTAAATGTTCAGAGAGCATTTGAGGGAAATGTAATGCCATAAAAATCACATGTGTAATCTTAATGCCAATTAATGTTCAACAGATTGTTGACTTTCTGAATGTTTCCGATGAGCCTGTTTTGGGTTACGCCCCTCCTACATCTGTCACCACCCTTCATTTACATCTGTGGAGCTGCTCTCTAGACTACAGGTAAAATAGACTTCAGACATTTCACTAAATAATGAGTTATTTGTCATCTGTGTGTGTATTCTAATTAGGTTTTTTCTTCTTGACAGACCCCTTTACCTGCCACTCAGATCACTGTTGGTTGTAGAGACTTTCAGCATCTCCAGCAGTGTCTCTTTGGACCTCTCTTCGTCAACACTCAGGTATGAATGGGCTACTGGTTTCGCTGATACAAAATTGAGAGATGTCATTGCAATTGAGCTATAGAAAAAGTTGTTCTTGCTCAGTATAAAATGTTGTGCACAGGATCATTTTGGACGAAGCAGCTCTGTTCCTCTCAGACAAGAGTAATGCCGTCTCTGTCAATCTAGCGCGAGGTAAGTTGACTTCATTGAGGATTTTTAATAAACTGCTTGAAAAGTTTAAATGTAGTTTTGACCAATGTTCGCTTTTATTTTTTTGTCACAGACTATGTCCAAGTGGTAGACATGGGAACGCTGGAGCTGAGGATTACAGCTGTCAAACCTGGAGTGGATAGAAAGTTGGTAAGAGTTTTCTGTCTCTAAACAACATTTATGTTTTTAAACGTTTTCTCTCGAAAAATAAGGTTGAATTTTTGATTTGTCTCTTGGGTGATAGTCAGAGCCCAGATTTGAGCTGCGCTGTTCCAGTGACGTTATTCACATCAGAACGTGTTCGGACTCCTGTGCCGCCCTCATGAACCTTATCCAGTATGTAGCCAGCTATGGAGACTTACTGCTCCCTGCAGAACCAGAGGCAAAGCACAGCAGCACTACACAAAGAACCAAGGTCAGCAGTGACACCAACAAGAGCCAGTGTTACATAGCTACAATAAGTTTAACAACTCTACTGGTCATACATGCTTAGTTTGAGTGTATTTTTGGACAGGCGGAGTTTCCTAGCCGTCCCACATCTCAGACCCTATTGCTCGCTGAGACTGAGCAGCAGATGTTGCAGGATCTGATGAGTGAAGCTATGGAGGAGACTGATGGCCAGCATGCACCAGGGCTGCAGCAGAATGGTGAAGACTTTGTTCAGTAACGATTACAGTTTTAGCTCCATGAATGATATAACTTAATTAGATTTTATACTTTTTTTCACACATCTATAGGTGCACACGAGGTACGGAATCAAGACCATGACCCGCCTCGCTCAGACCTATTCTTGTTCCCGGATGAGAGTGGGGCTTTTAACCAAGATTCAAGCCCCACCTACCCCATGCTTCACTCTCCTCTCATCACTCCTGTCCCTAACCTGACCCAAGAGACGGACGACTTTTGTATCCTAGAGACACCAGGTTCCAAAGGAGAGGTCAGGAGATGCTCGTTCACACAGTTATGGCTACGTAACAAAGACACTAAAAACCTGTGTTGGCTCACTGTAAGTGATATGTGTTTCAGGATCTTGATCAGGAGCCAGTGGTAAAGCAGCTTACCTCAGATCCTGTGGAAATCCGAGATGATTACTTTAGTCAGCCTTTATATGGGAGCGATTCTAGCCGTGGAGCCATGAACTTTCCCATCCCAGAGGTGCGCTACCTCATCAAGGAGATCTCCGTCATTTGGCACCTCTATGGTGGGAAAGACTTTGGGAGTGCCGCTTTCACAGCCTCTCCTGCTAGAAGCCGGGGGTGAGCCATTTGCTATGTATCTGTGCACACGCTGTTTTAAATGTGCTCAAAGGGGAAACACACTTGCTTAATTGTTAAATGTTTAATGCTTTTCTCTGCCTTGCAGGTCTACGCCCCATAGCTCCCCCTCTCAAACTCCAGTCAGACACGCCAAGGCTTCAGGCCATGCAGGAGGTGGAAGAGGAAGGAACCCAGACGTCCTGATGGAGATACAGCTTAGCAAGGTAAAGTTCTTCTTCGTCTGGAATAAATGTTTATTACTCTCATACAGATCACATAAATACCTTCAGTCATTTTGTCATCATATACCTGCTTTTCTTTTCGCCTTTTCCCTAGGTGAGATTTCAGCATGAGGTGTACCCACAGGCCCAGGTGGCTTCTGGGCCAGCGACGGATCAGCCTGTATCCCGGCAGGTGTTTGTTGTGCAGGACTTGGAGATTCGAGACAGACTGGCTACCTCACAGATGAACAAGTTCCTCTACTTGTATTCTAGCAAGGAAATGCCCCGAAAAGCCCATTCTAATATGGTGAGGAAGGCAACACACTCACATTAACCCAGTCAAGTCTTGGCCTTGTGTGACTTTTTTTGTGCTTGTGGTCTTAGTTGACAGTTAAGGCACTGCACATGTGTCCTGAGTCAGGCCAGGCTCCCCAGGAGTGCTGTTTGCGTGTTTCCCTGATGCCTCTTCGCCTCAATATTGATCAGGTAAAAGACTCTGATACAGATGATTCTATCAAAGATATGTATCCACATCCCTCAGTAACATTTAAATGACAGCCTTTTTTTTTTTTTTTTTTTTTTTAAGGATGCACTGTTCTTCTTGAAGGACTTCTTTACCAGTCTTGCTACCGAAGTTGAGTTTTTTTCACCACCTGCTCAAGAAGGTAAAATTCATTATACAACAAGTAGCAATCTGATTGGTAAACTAGACATTTAGAACGTGATTAAATCAGCATGACAGCACACTGTGCTCATCACAAAAATATTACTCTGCCATTTCCATGGCAACATTGTAACTTCCAGAGTTGAGTCAAAAACTGTTTTTGAAACATTTTTATTCATGAAAATGTTTCAAGCACCACAGTGGAACACATAAGAACTTGAGCTTAACCACTGCTTTTGCAGAAGCTCTCCAGCATATTTCTATAAAGTGATTTATCAGATTAAATGAGTCCTATTTTTACAAAGCTCTTGAGTTATTATAAATGTTTGGATCACACCAGCTGTGGGGGTGAGTCAGTGACACCATGTTAAAAATAGCTTACATGTAAAGTTCACGGACATAGTAGCTAAATCTGTTAATGTTTCAGCAAATATCTTAGGTAGAACAAGATTCAGCTAGCAAGGAAGTTTTGTGTTAATAGGTATGGTGTTTATTGAGTTTGGAAAATCATACAACCTCTACAAAGCATTAACGTTAGCTCAAGTTGGCTGGCTGACTCGGGAGGGACTAGAAATAGTCTCTGTTGCTTTTTTATTTTGAGAGTGAATTGCCCACAATGTGAATAAAGTTTGATTATATCTTTTATTTTGTTGGTAACTGTTGCATGTATAATCGCAATAATCATTTGACGTAACCCTCACTTTCAAATACTGGCTCCTAATATGATATTTTGTTTTGCAGCTATATGTGTTTCCACAAAGAAAGCGGCTGCCCCAGAGATCTCCTGCAGCTTCTCCAAGCACGCTGGCAGCGGCCAGGACCCGGCCCCAATCATCTCAGTGCCTGCTCAGAGACGTTTGAGCCACAATGGTTTCTCCACATCCGGCAGGGAGGAAGTGAATGATAATGAAGCCTCTGCTCCTTCCTTCACAGACCAACCGATCTTCTTTAGGTCAGCGTTAAATAACTAAACAGTGAATCCCCTTTTGAAGAAATAATAACTGCTTGTTTGTGTTTGGTAACGTTTTCTTTCCCTAACAGGGAGTTTCGATTTACTTCTGAGGTTCCCATTCGCTTGGATTACCATGGGAAACATGTTGCAATGGAGCAGGTACATGGTCTAGGCTATGTATGTAATGTATCCAAATTATTTCAATTGTGCTTTGTGAATGATTTATGACTGCTCTGTTTCAGGGAACATTTGCAGGGATCATTATCGGGTTGACACAGCTTAATTGTTCAGAGCTAAAACTGAGGCGCTTGTGCTATAGACAAGGGTAAGTTTATCTCAGTATTTTATTATTTAATATCTTGGATTCAGCAAGTAATAGAGCAAATTTCTTTTGCACACCTTAATATATGATATATCTCTATAAAGTGTTTGATACTTGCAGAGCACCAATAATCTTTCCCAGGAAACTAATACTTGTCTGTATTTCAGATTGTTGGGTGTGGATAAGTTGTTCTCCTATGCAATAAATGAGTGGCTAAATGACATAAAGAAGAACCAGCTTCCAGGACTACTAGGTGGTGTGGGACCTATTCACTCTCTGGTACAACTAGGTGAGTACAATACATGTTCTGAACATTTCCCAATGTAAGCTATGGTAACATGTCTTTATTTTTTAATGATTTAAAGTGTTGTGGAAGTAATTTACACTGTGTAAGCTTTCTGATTCAGGTGTATCTCTCAGCTAAATGTATTCCCTGTTCTTAAGATGAATGTTCTGCTCAGTTCAGGGATTCAGGGACTTGGTCTGGCTCCCGATTGAGCAGTACAGGAAAGACGGTCGTATAGTCCGTGGGTTTCAGCGCGGCACGGCATCCTTTGGAACTTCTACTGCTATGGCTGCTCTGGAGCTCACCAACAGGATGGTGCGGACCATCCAGGTAACCTCATCTTTCTACCCTTACTACAAAAGTCTGTATTTACTACTAATGCCTTCATGAGGCATCAGATAAATCTATTGTTGTGTCATTTTTAGGCAGCAGCTGAGACGGCCTATGACATGGTGTCTCCAGTGCCCGATGAGAGAGACACGAAGAGAATAAAACGGTTCTCCCATTACGGACTGGCTCATCAGCCCGTTGACCTGAGAGAAGGTGTAGCCAAAGCCTATACTGTTGTAAAAGAGGTAAACAACCCTAAAGCTAAAATGACCAATATTTTCACTTCAGTGACATTAATGGAAAGAAACTCCTTTTTTTAAATGAGGATTTTGTGGTGTTTCCATCCACAGGGTATTACAGACACAGCCCTGACCATCTATGACACAGCCACCCGGGAGCATGAGCAGCGTGGGATGACGGGGGCAGTGGGTGGAGTTCTCCGCCAGCTGCCACCAGCAGTGGTCAAGCCACTCATTATGGCCACTGAAGCCACCTCCAATGTCTTGGGTGGGATGAGGAATCAGATTCACCCTGATGCACGCCAGGAGGAGTCTCAGAAATGGAGACAGGGCGAGGAGTAATTCTTATTGCCATATGGTACCTGAAACCATGACTGCAGAAGCAACAGCTAAAAAAATATGTTTTATTTTTTATGAGGAACATCTCAGATGTGCACACAGAGCCCTGGTGTAAATAAAATACTGTTCATCTTGTGGCAATTTGAGCTACTGTGATTTAGCTTGTCAGCTTATCAGTTCCCTCACAGTGCCTTTATGGTTATCAGCATTGTTTAACTGTTTGATTAATCAAATGGATATATGAAGAGTGATGAATTTGTGAGCCACATATTGTCTTTATGTGGATTATGTTCTGTTGTAACATAGACAACGGCATTATAAATATAAAATCATTACAATGAAGAAATAGGCTGTTGTCTCATGAGGCGCAGCATTTGCTTCATTCTCAAGCAGCTCTGTTTACAAGTTGTGTGCTGTTGCATTCTTATTCTACTTAGTGTCAACACTAATATGTGTAGTGACCCTTAATTTATATAATGTACTGTAAGTGGGCTTTGTTATTTACTGTAAATATTCCTAATGTGTAACATTTCATGCAAATATAAGAGAACTGAGAAGTGGAGAAACTGAATGTGTTACAGCTGTGTAAAGTTCTGTTATCAGCACCTTAGGTAACTGCTCAAACGAATGACAAATGGGAAGAGTACCCACGTTTAGTTTCACAATTGTATTTTGAGCTCTGATCAATGTTGTGTAATTTTCACAAAAGCTGCTGTTCTGAAAAGCTGCTTTTAAAATTTAAAAACCGTTTCAAATATTTATTTGTGTCGGTCTGCCGCTCACAATTTCAAATAATTGACACAAACTTGATGCAAAGTCTTATGATCCTGCACAATTGATTTTATTAAAGTGTATGTTTAACAATTGATATTTGGCATGATATGCTGTGTTGCAGACATTTGATTTGCCCATTTCTTGTTTATATGATGTGGACAGGATAATATTTCGTGTACATAAGTGTACAGTTGAATTTGTATTAAAAGCATGAAAGGGAAATAAAAGCGGTTAAATCGAGTGTGGTTGGGTTGGTATGATTTTTACATTTGAATGTAATGGACTTGTAGGCATTTCTATACAGTTACATCCACAGCCTGATATGGGAGATTTTGGCACAAAATTTTCTTTTTCAGGTATTATTTCGATGAAAATATATTTGTTACAGTTTTTATTTTGATTCGCATCGTGTTTGTCTCGAAGAATTTTATTTTGAAATATGTAGGCCGTTAAATCGGAAGTTGTCCTTTTACCATGGAAACAGGACAACGAGGCAAATTTGTGTTGTGAAGCTTGTCCACTTTCTGCAAATTTGACCCCTGTTAAAATTTGTAGGCGATGGTGGACGTATCTGCCGATTTGAGCAGTTTTTCGTTTGAGACTGGACTGACTGAAGATGAGAAAGAGTTACTTTACCTTCGTGCACGCTCGGCTGGACTGACGTTTTGCGGTAGCGCGCACGCAGCTTTCCTCTGTAAACTGGTCCACTTACTGAGGTAATATATCTGTAACGTTAGGTTTATTTAAACAGCATATGACACCCTGAAAGCACTTTACAATAACGTTGACCATACTTTATGTTACTGTCATTCTGACGTATTCTGATACACGTTAACATTTACAGATGTATCATCAAAAGTCACACTGCAAACAGAGACTCGTTGGCATCAGGAGAAGACAGTGACCTCTGCATTGGGATACTCGGGATGGGTCATATGGGGAAACAGCTGCTCCTCTTCCTCCTTGAAAAATCTGGCATCAAACCATCACACATTAAGATCTCCAGTAGAAGACCAGAATCTGCAGGTATACTGACAAAATAAGACATATCAAAGTTAAATTGTGTGTGTGTGGACTAATACATGACACTGGAACTGCATTCTATTTTCTCTTATGCAAGTGAAAAGGGCCTGTGTTTTCAGATGCAAATAATCTTAAATTCTAATGTCACAAACAGGAGCAGCTGATGATGCTAGATATAACTGTTTGCCATGTTCTTAAAACATGAATATGCTCAGAGTAGTAGTAGTAGTAGTTTTGATATTGATAAGTTAATGATTAAACATGAGTAAATTTATCAAAAGTTGCAACTTGACCTTACTTCCTTTATCCTGAAAAGTCACACTTGTATATTTAAGCTCTTGTCCTTGTGTTTGCCTTGTCCATATTTCAGTGGAATTTATCCAGACAGGAGTTGAGTGTTTCTTTGACAATCACAGACTGGCAGCGTGGGCAGACATTCTGTTCCTCTGCTGTCTGCCCTCTCACCTTCCCAAAGTCTGTGCTGATCTCCACTCTCGCCTGTCAAGGCGCTGCCTTGTGTACAGCTTCATCTCTGGTGTGCCTGTCACCAGGTACTCCCCCACTCATACACATATATACAGCATTGTTGAATTTTTAGTCACTGAATCCCTCTCCTTTTATCTTTTATTTCAGATTGGCACAGCTTCTTGGACATGACTTCATTCTCAAACCACAGTATGACTTTGTCGCTTGTGACACTGCAGATGTGTGGCTGTCCTGCACTCATCTGACCAGGGCTTTGACATATCCTTTGCTGATAGAGGCATCGTGTCCTCTTACAGTGAGCAGTATGTCATGTTTCATTATTGCAGACTTCAACTTCTTTCTCAGAGCTTGCATTTGAACCTGTCATGTCATGTAAGCTGTAAAGGACAGCATTTAAAATTTGGTGTTGCGATTGCTTGATTTGACATTATTTATGTTAATTAAGTTGTATTTCTGTATAACTGTTTAAGCTGACTTGTGATTCCCATATTTAGGTGGTATTTATCTGGGTCTGAACTGGGTGTGTGCAGTGCTGTACAGCCTGCTAAATATCTGCACCTCTACCAGTCTGGGATCCAGTGATGCTCTCTCTCTTATCAACAGAATCTTTAAAGAGAAATGGCCACACGCTGTGGAATTAATCGCACAAAGTTTCATCAGTGCATCATATGCATCTTCCCTTCTTACAGAGGAGTGAGTGCAACACAATAGCCCGAGAATAGATATATTTCTGTCATGTTAAACTAGCCCTGATTCAACTGGACTTTTTTTTTTTTTTCCACAAAGACCTTTTCCCTGGATTTCTCTCGCTGATGCCCAAGTTAAGGATACACCACTGCTGTGCTTTCTATCAAGCAGCAAATCAATGCAACAGTGCATCTCTGCAGCATACAAATCACTGCTAGAGACACCAGCTAAACTAGACAGTTACTCTTTAATGTGAAGTTACTGTATTATCTAAGGATGTCCACTACACACGTAAATTGTGTTCCTTATGTTGCACATTCTGTGTTGAAATTATATATACAATATTACATTTCAATAAATGGGCCTCAACAGTGTGTCTTGTGATACTTGCAGATATTGTTTTTAATATTTTTGTATTTCATGTATAATATGTATATGATAAATGTGAAAAACAATACATTTTTAAAATGCACAATAAGCAGAAATAGTCGGCAACTTCTTGAACAGGATCTCAATGCTTAAGATTCGCAGATTTTCGTCAACGCTTGTGATAAACGCGGAAGTGTCAGAAATTAGTTTTTTTTTTTTTTCCCACATCCATGTTTTTTTCTTCTGTGAAGCAAGCAGCAGAGCAGAGGTTCGTCACATGATTGCAGTGATATGGAGGCGAATTTCCCCATGGCCTGAGTTCGTCCAAAGTGAAATCGTACGAGTTGTCATAGCGTAACATCGACGTTGGTAAGTTTGTACCATGGTTTTTACCCAGTGTGCCTGTAGCTTCTTCGGCTGCACTTTCTCTGCTTGCTAGATAACGTAAGCTAATGTGAGCTAACCCTGCTAGCCTCCCAGCTAATGTGAGTTTATGAAGATGATGTTCGGTAGGGAAGTCTCACATATACATGTTTTTTCTTTTATTGTTTCAGCTATGAATTCGCCAGTTTGTACTGTGGTCAATATGACCCATTAATGTCAAACAGTAGTTTGTTTAGTTAGTTAGTTTATTCAGCCTGCGTTAATAGGAGGCTAGTTTCGGTGTTGTCATCTCTCCCTCCCTCCCTGTGGTTGGAAGGGGGCGGGGTTTCATCTTTTTCAGCCACGCAGACTGAGGTGTTTGTCTTGTCTTTACAGCCATGGAGAGATTAGAAGCAACATCAGAGCTCCAGTCGCGGCTGTCATCCCTCTCCTTCTCGTCGTTTCCCGGAATAACATCCAAACAGTGCGACAAAAGACCGCCGGACAGGTAGGCTGTCGCTGCACAGAGTGCTGCTTATAAAGCTGCTGTAAGGAAACGTGTTGCTAGTTATACTTGCATCCTAATGTCTTCACTGTTGAAATATTGTCATGCCTTTTCTGCTGCTATACTATCTGCTCTTCAGGCTTCAGACTACAGACCTTTCACAGTGCTGTACCCAATCAAAAAATCCAGCTGATATGGATGAAATCCAGGACGATTCAGGGCAACATTCTGAGGTATTTAATATTTAACTATGTCCGAAGAGCTGTCAATGAGTTGCAATAATCAGGGAATTGCAATATAATATCTCTGCTATAATATCACTCTTGTGTGTATGCATTTTGAGGGTAATGAAGAGGCTCCAGCAGAGCTGGCCCTGGGGGAAGGAGGTGAGGAGAACAACAGTGCTGGGAGCTGTCAGCTCTCCACTGAGATGAAAGGTGAGGACCTGCAGAGTATGCCATAATTACTGCTGCTTTGTTTAATCTATGATTTGGATTTAGAGGTTTCATACATCTTTTGCAAAGCCGTTCACAATGTAATACAAATATAAAAACAATCTACAATTTAATAAGGTTTATCTAAGCTAGATAAATAATGATCAGAGTTGCTGTTCTGCTCTTTGTGAACACATTGCCATTTATTCCTCATGATGGCAGCCCAGATGCCGCCCCTGAAACCCCCAACAACGTGGACATCTGCTGCACTGAAGGAGCTGAAGGCAAAGCTTCAAACCGAGGACGACAGCGTGGTGACAGTGTACCGAGGCGACATCATGACAGTTCACGTGCCCACTGTCCCTGAGGCCAAAAAAGTGTGCTGGGAGTTTGCTACAGACGGTTATGACATTGGCTTTGGCGTATATTTTGACTGGACTCCTGTCACAAGCCGGTCTATCACTGTGCACGTCAGTGAGTCAAGTGATGACGAAGACGAAGAGGAGGAGCCGGAAGGTCAGTTTGCGTTTGCAGTTCCGAATGTAAAGTGGCCTAAATTTATCACACACTTTAAACATTTTTCACTGGCTCTCTCAATTATGCATATCATACATGTATTCCAGTCATTATGTACAAAGCACACCATAATTGCATTTTCATATGTTTTCCTCCAGCTGACATCAGAGCCAGTGTGTTGACTTTGTGGTTTATGTGATTCCTGTTGCAGGGCCCGTCGGTAACGGAGATGTCGAGAAGGGCTCCAAAACTCAAACCAACTCCAACTTGGCTGAAATCTTACCCGTATACCGCCAGGACAGTCACATATGCGTCCAGGGGGGGAGCCATGATTTTCCAGGTGAAGGCACTTACCACCTGAAGTTTGATAACTCCTACTCACTATGGCGAAATAAAACTCTTTACTACAGAGTTTATTACAGTGCCTGAGAAGCCAATTTATGAATGTTTAATTTACAGAAGAATATTACTCTTAAGAACCACAAACTATTTTTGATTCTATAGTTGAAAAAAAATATGGTTATGATATAAAAAGGTTAAATAAAAGGCATATCTATTTTTTTTTTTTTGTCACTATCAGCTTGTTTTGCCGCATGTTGGATTTACAATCAGATAGTTTTGAATGCAACATTTGCTCCAATGTCTCGCTGATAGTTATCTGAAGAAGCCTTGCATATGTGCCATGTTCCCGTTTATGTACTGTGCTTTTTGGTCAAGTGCCAGTCATAAAACATATATTGTCTTCAACATTTCTATGGTAGCAGTGATCAGGGAACACCTGCACAGAATATATTTCACCAGGCCGGGTGCTTAATCAGCAGTGCTCTAAAGAAATAGTTTAATTTTTGTTGTGTGTGTGTGTATGCCTATGATTATGTTGCTTTGTTGTTACGTGTATTTATCCTTTTGCTTTGTATCGTAACTTATTCTTTTTCTGTGTTAAATTTAATCGCGTGATAATGGAGATTATATGTATTCCAAATTCTGTACTGTACTGAAGCAAGTGGTAACAGTTTTCCAGAGTGTGCTTTTTATGACACAAATAAAAGCCATCCCTTATCACATAAAGCTCCTATTACGTAATATAGATTCAATATTTACATTTGCCTCGGACCCCCGCCCCCTCTTTAATTTGCTGTTTCGGATGTAGGATGCGGTTGTAATTTTTCATCTAAATGTATTTTGTGCACAGGTCTATGTAAGTAAAGGTTAGTGTGTTTGTTTTTGAATATCCCTGGCGCGCTGGCCATACTTTGGCTTTGATTTTGTTGCCTTGTTCCATCAAGTTTCTAAAATGAATGCTTCTACCACACCTGTGCACATGTTCCCAAAGATGTAACAGATTTGGCAACTAACGCCGAATACAGTTTAAAGCAACCAGTTTAAAGCTTCCCATGTTTGCTGTACTGTACCTTTGCTGTAAGTCATGATAACATTTGTTCCTGAAATTTATATTCCACAATAAAGAGAAGATTGTTTAATTTTCTTTGTGATTCATTTAGGGAATTGGATCAATCCTATGAACACTGTGATTAGTAGAGATGATAGTTGTGAACACATCGCAACACTTTAGAGATGTCATTAAGGCAGCTTGTGTGTAGTCCCCCAAATAGCTGTCCTGACATGCCAGCCTTTCATAATTGTTGCATTGCTGATCCAGGATCAAAAAGCCCTTCAGGATGGTCCCCTGTGTTTCCATTAAATTGTGGCATTAGGGGATTGATGTAATTGTTACAGAGGTGCTGATGAAACCAGGTTCTTTTTTCAGCTCTCCCTAAAGGCCAGGCAGACTCCAGTTACATCTAGTGTCCCCTCACATTTTACTGATTTCTAAAAAGCAGTAAAGGATAAACATATTCTTAAATTGTTCTTTTAGGATGCCACTCCAAGTATAACTCCAAGTACGACAGTACATGAATATATTGCAGTTATGAATATATTATCTACACCTGTGCTGTAGCAAAGTCTAGTACATGTTTTTACTCATTTTTATGTGATTTTTTATACTCTGAAGGCATATTTGAGACTGCCTTTTCAGGTGTTGTTTTGTCCTGCATTATATAATGGTGTTTTCCGTGTCTTGTCCACCCGAATTACATGCTGTACCTGAGGGAGGCAGAATAATACACCACCCTAATCACTTTGAAGGCCTGAACCTGACAAAATGTAAAAGGTTATCAGACAAGTAAAAAGTATTACTGAATATAGTTAAATAATTAAAATATGTATTACAGTATGTATTACAATTGGACCTTTAAACTTTCTTCAATCACCAATTATTTGTTTAAAACAATATTTTTTATTTTATACATTTACCAATCAGTTAATAAAACAAATTAACTTAACCACAGCCTCAAAAATTACCATTGATACAGCCAACCTTAAACTGAACATTACAAGCATGTTTTTTACCAAATATAGCTGCGATCTGTGTTTTTTCCTCAGAGAAATGAAAGGCTGAGAGAAATCTACTGGTAAAAAGGAAACTGGTCGCTTTCAGTAATTCTTTAACTTAAAATACAAAAAAAGAAGAAAAAAACCTGGTTTAGCCAAGGCTAAACTGAGTGTGTTGGTTCCTGGGAGTCTAATTAATACATTAATTCTGCTGCGGTCTCAGCTGTGCGTTTTCAAAACGGCCTCGAGCTCGAATCAACCAATCAGAAGTGATTACCAGAGGTCCAGATTGCACCAAAGTCTTGCTAGCTGCTACTGTTTGTACTCTAAGCTTCTTGATGAGGCGACCTGAAACGACATGGGGAGGCTGAATTTTTACGTCCTTTGTTCCCTGCGTGACGCTCCACGCCAGTTCATCAGGTAGGCCTTTTATTTGGAGAACCTGCACACATTATGTTTTCACACTAAAACTATTCAATGTTGTCCGGTTCTCACCCACCGCAGCAAATCCAACCGAAGTTGCTTTCACGTCCACATCCCACTGCCTCTTCCTAAACACCTGGTCATCTTTGGTCTTGGAGAATGGAAATGCAGCGAGACAACAATCTCTGTAGATGTTCTGGTCAGTGCGGAAGTACCGGCCCAGAAAATTGGGACTCTGTCAGCTCAAGCCAGGTATGTGGCGAAAAAAAGCATTCGCTACTTTTAACAAACAAAAAAAGTCTACATTGGTTAAAAAAAAAAGTCTACTTTGAACTCAATCAGGTGCCTGACCTGGGAGGGTGACTGGAACACTGACATTGTCACAGTGGCAGCAGAGAGAGGCAGGAGAGGAGTTTATGGCAAGATTGTGCTCACAGTCTGTAGAGAGGTAGGAGGGTTTGTATTAAATGTCCCCAGTTAATGCCTTCTATCCTGGAAAGTTTAACTATAACCAATACCAGTATTGGTTATAGTTAAACTTTCCAGGATAGAAGGCATGCTCCATGGGCTTCTCGGATCATATTGTCACTGTTTTGTTTCGTGCAAAGACTTGTGACCATCCACAGGATGAAGCCAGTGTCTTAAGCAGTACTCCGCTCGTTCGAGGGAAGTTACTGTTCCCAGACCAGCATGATGCCACTGATCTCTCTTGCATGTTACAACAAAGCGCTGGAAATGAAACGGTGAGGTGAATAGGGTTACAGTTGTTTGCAGTTATCTACGTTTGTGGCCACATTTCATTATTGTCTTGCCTTGCAGATAACTCTCAACTCCTCACACTTGGGTGATAGTGTTTACTATGCTGATATTCAAGTTAATAAAACTGACACCAGTGATTCCACTATGGGAAATAATAAACCCCTGATTTGGCCTACGGTAAGAGTCATGCTTAAGAATATATTAACGTCTGCATGTAAGGTAAGTGACTTATTCTGTGATATACTCTGTGCAACTAAAAGGATAAGATGCCCAGATGTAGAGTTATTCGTAAGATAGGCCTACTGACATGGAGCTCCGAGGACACAGACTCTCTCGGAGAGGACATAGACCAGGCTTCATCCCCCAAGAAAAGGAGGCTGGAGGACATAGACCAGGCTTCATCCCCCAAGAAAAGGAGGCTGTCCAGGATGAACAGCAAAGAGGAAATGACTGTGCAGATAAAGAATGAGAACAGAGAAGGTCAGGAATATTACAACTGTGGTCACATCTTAATGCACAAAATGGGTTTTGACAGATATATTGTGATTTAGTTTCAGTGTGTCCATCAAAGCGCTGCAGCCATACGATGTGTCTGAGTGACTTTGACACAGCCATCCTCATCGGAGGGGAGACCGCAGATCAAAACTGCTGCAAGGACTCGCTGTGGAAGCTCGAGTTGGGTCAGTGGAGTTTGTTAAATTACTTGTGTGGTCATTTATTGCTTACTACAACCAAAGGAGGAATTAAGACAAAAATAGGAAGCCGTGAAATCTAATTTATTCCACATTAAGTTTCCTTCTTGACTTCTTTCCAGACAATGACTTCTGGTTCCCCATGAACTCCTCTGCCTCTGGACCCGTACCACCCTGTGCCCGAGGACACTCTGCAACCTATGACCCTGGCTCTAAGTCGGTCTATGTTTATGGTGGCCTGAGGGAGGGTCAGCGCTACAACGAGCTGTACATCCTTGACACTCTTACCTGGAAGTGGAAGCTTGTCACCGTGGGTTTGTTGCAAGTTACTAACATGTTGTAGTTTTCGATTGCTTATCAAATATTCAAGCAGAGTTATAGGATATAATGTCCCCACCCACTCCCCTTTAGGCGAAAGGCGATGTTCCAAATGTGGCCTATCATTCTGCAACCTTTTATAAGAAAGAGCTTTTTGTCTTCGGTGGAGTTAAGCCAAGCCGTTCTTCTGTGGATAAATCCTGCAGTAATGCTCTGTACATCTTTAACCCAGAGTTTGAACTCTGGTACCAGCCGATTGTGGATGGGGACAAACCTCTGCCTCGATTTGGGTCAGTCTTCTTTTCAAAATGACTACAGGTGAATTCAGTCATACAAGTGTATATATGGGTTTATTTTCCTTTTTTTTAAATATTGATCCCAATGCTTAATGTTTGTATCAAACAGACACTCAGCCACACTGATGTCACAGAAGTTGATCATATTTGGTGGACGGCAGACTGCTGCCTACCTTAATGATGTCAATGTTCTAGATCTGGGTAAGATGACTTGGTGGCTGCATTAAGCAACAATTTTGTGTCCATGATTTACACTGATATTTATCTATTTTCTTTTTGAGTGAAGGATTCATGGAGTACACAGCTGTGAAGTGTGGGAACATGCCACCGCTGCCTCGAGGGTGAGTACAGAACTAATCAACCTTGAGTTTTTGATGTAGCCATCTGGTTTTTATATTTTTGGTCCTTTTGACAGAGGGAACTTTATTTGAATGTAATTGGGTTTAACACATCTCTAGTGACTGAATTAAATTATTATATACTTTTTGTTAGCTCAATATGAAATAACAGTAAGTGGTTTGCATATTACGTAGAAACTGGCTTTAGAACAATAATGGTACACATGAAAGTGTGCTTGCCTGTCCATGGGCAGGTTTCATGCAGCTCTACCAGTTTCAGACAACAGGATTTTAGTCAGTGGAGGTTGCAGTGCAGTTGGAGCCCTGCAGGATGTACATATGTTCAACACTGGTGAGTACATCATTTGTGCCACATATAGTAAATACAATAAGACTATATCAGTGTTATCTGGTTTAGCACATAATGGTTTAAGGTTGGAGTCACACATGCAAATTTACTTTGAGTCCCCCTGTTTGAATGTGTCACCAAATCAATTTTTTTTTTTTTTTTTTCTTGCTTTTTTTCTCAGACACCAACATGTGGAGCTCAGTGGTGTCTCCTCCGCTTTGCGCCAAGCCTCGAGCAGGACACAGCATGATAAACTTGAGCTCCTCCATCCTGACGGATGCAGAGAGGCGTGAACAGGGTGAAAATGTCAGTGTCCACTGCACATTGCTGGTGTTTGGTGGATCAGACAGCTCTGGTACATTCTACAACGATACAGTGAAATGCACAGTGGCGATTCCTGGTAACAAGTGATGGGGAAGAAATCCATTCAGGAAAAACATTTTTTAAAATCATTTTTAAAAACGTGGAGGAGGCTGTGATCTGCCCTGACAGAAAATAACGATCTTCCAAGTGTGTGTATCTGTAACAGTTATTTTGGGTTGTTTGTCTTACATGTTATATACTTTTTTTCATGATGTGATCTGCAGCTTTGACTTTTTTTGTCTCTTTTTAATAACTATTCATACTTCCTTCAGACAGGCAAGCAGTGAGCTCAGAGGTTTTGCACTTTGCATAACAAATCTCTGATATGCATGTTTTACACATTACTTAATGTCCTCTACCTTGTCCCCACATATCAGTATGTATTTAAGGGTAAAGTGCTGGACTGGGTAAAATGGATAAAGTTAAAATGCCAATAAATATTTCAAACTCAAAGTTTTCTTGTTCTTTAAAGTAACAACACTAAAATATGATTATTTTCAAAGCATTTTATTTAACAATGTACAAAGTTGCATGGTTGTCTGAAACTATTGAGTGGTTATTCTATGCACGCAGATCAGCAGGTGTGTCTGGCTGACAAGATGGGTTGGTCACTTTGAAAGCTTCAATCTCAACTAAGGTCTGATTTAACCTTTTGATAGTTGGATACTGCCCGACGTCCACTTTGAACCTGTAAAGATTAAAGACAGAGGGATCATTCCTCTGTATAGGGTGTTTTTAAAGTTCAGCAGGTTGGTTGTAGCTCAGGTGGTTTCATGTAAACAAGAAGGGTTTTAAAAAAAAAAAAAAAAAGTATTGCCAGACCTCTCTCCACAGCGCTGCAAAGGAAGGTCTGGCTAGTCCACACAACATTCCAGGATAGGAGAAACGTCTGGTTTCTTTAAACCAATCACAATTCTCTTGGGTGGCACTAAGTGCTAGACGGAGCGACCGTGCCTCTGGAAGGAACTTGTTTTGGTGGAACGTGTACGTTCTAAAATTGATTTAGTTGTGCGAGAGAGAACTCAGATTTGACAGTCTAGCTAGCTTTTTTTAATTTACCCTCCATAGATCTGAGGAGCAAGGTCTGGCAATGTGGGACTAAAGTCCTCCATAAATCGTCTGGAGTTTAGAATGCCAACACAAATGAAGGGGAAGGTGAGGGACATCCGGCCCAAAATGAGGGACCTATGCTTTACATACATGCTTTAACCATAAATTACAGAATGCCATGACATTTGTGTTCTTCTCTTCTTTGTTCTTTGGGTGATTGAGTGTTTGTGGTATTTACTGTATGTTGCAGTTTTTATGAAAGGTCTGATTACATACCTCTCTGCATTGTAGACTTGTGGGACCAGACATATGTCTGCCATGGATATCTGAAAGGTAAGCAATTAGTCAGATAAAGTCTGCTGTATATCACACTGTTGTCATGCATAAATGATAGTCATGCCTCTTATCTCATCTGTATATATATTTATTTTACCTGTCTGTAATGTGTTTATAGTGTACATATCACTATTGTTACTATTTCTTATAATACCTTTAATATATTTTTTCTATTCTATTTCTATTTAATGGGTATTGTTCTTATTCTGTTGTGTTTGAATTTTTGAGCTGCTGTAACAAAGTAATTTCCCCAGTGTGGGATTATTAGTCTCTTACTTTATCTTACCTCATCACCTACACAGTATTTCCCTGCTGTTTGCTTCAGAATGGGCTCAAGAGCTGGAAGAGAAAGGTGCACATAAAATTGCAAAGGAAATTGAGTGATGAAGTCTTAGAAAAACGAACTAGATGTATATTTGAGAAGACCCCCCCCCTACCTTGAAAGCCGCGATCAATGAAGTGCTGAGCCCATTGCACCTTTTCTGCTCCTATTTTCTGAATCACGTATAGATTCTGAAAAATCCAGGTATTAATATTGTGAAGTTAACGTGCTGAGACTGTAATTTTGTATCGTGTTGCACATAAATTTGCAACCCAATACCTGTTTGAACTGTCTGCTTTCAGTTTGGACTGTGCTATTCTCACCTGCAGAGGCTGTATCCCAGAGGCAATGACATCACTTATCATCCGAACCTGGGCACGTTTCTTTGGGTCTGCTGGGAGAAGCCGAGGGCCTTGCCTGGTCTCATCGATGTACTGGATCACTGCCAGCTGTGTGGGCAAGAAACCATTTTCAGTAGTATTCAAGTTGGTTAACTAAAATGTCATGTATAGGATTACATGGGTAAAGAGTTTGGGAACTTACTGACTGAGAAAGGGTGATGCCATCAATTTCAACTGCAGGCACTTGTTGCATAGGGTTTAATGCCTTGTACTGTTCAGTATGCTTGAGGACAGAGAGAACTTGTGTGAGACTACAGGTTTTACATTGACAGCCTCATGCTAATTATTTACTATACAGTATGCCATCTCTGCATTTATAATGATCCTGTGAATCTAAACTGTACCTGCTGACCTCCATCTTTGATCAGATTTACTGGAGCCTGGTCATATTCAATACCTTTGAGAGCAAAAGCTGATGCACAGAAAGTCAATAATCAAATTGTTGACATCAAATAGCTTTAACGTTAAGTAAAAGCGAAGTACGTTAGTCAAATGCTGTGGCACGACTTACCAATGCGAACCCTCCATGAGCAGGAACTTCTGAAGTATCCATGAAGAACAGGCTATAGAAAAACAAAAGAGAAAACCTTCAGTCCATTTGACAACGCATCACCTTTTCTCTGGACATAGATCACTTTTCTTGTGTCCAAGTTACTGTTTCACCTTGGTTTGAGTTGCCATAACTTCTTATCTTGAGTCTTTACTCAACTACACTGAATCAACAGACGGGTTTTCTACAGTTTAACAGTCTCATCATTTTCCAGCAGCCAATAGAATGTGCTCCTAAAATCCCTCCTACCTACTCTTTGGTCCATGACTAAGCAACATCTGGCTTTCATATGGTTCGCTGTGTGGTGCATATACACTTTGCAAACAGCGGAAATGTTTACTGCAGTAACGTTACCTTGGCGAGGCAAAATAAGGACAAGTGCATTGTTGTGGCTGTGATAATGTTATGGTTTTTATTTGTTAGGATACGTTGTGCGGCTTGCTCAAAGAAACGTCGATTATGTCCTCCTGCACATTCCCTCTGCCTGTCTCTTCTACGTTGACTATATAAAGTAATGTGGACGAAGCTCGGCTAGAAGTAGGAGATCAGACAGACCACATTTTCCGTCTGAATAAAACTAGCTAGCTCTTCTGAGTTCTTTCCATACAGCCGGGGCACAATCCGAAAAGTAGTTGTGACGAGCGTCGAGGGCGGAGCATAGCTCATGGAGTGGAAAACATTTGCCGGCGGATCTGGAGCAGATCGGGAGGCAATATACGAATCCCACTATGGCCACGCCAAGACCAAGACCCGCCCTTCAATAGCATTTATTGGCCAGGCGTCCATGAGAACGCAAGGTAACCCCGAGGTGAAATCATTGACATATATATAAGGGGTGAAATCAGGGTGAAATGCCATGTGAAATGCCTAACCCCAACCACTCGACCACGAAGTTACGCCCTTCTACTTCCGGTCCATGGGAAAAACTATGAACGAGAGTCAATGGAGAGATAATAATTATTTTTTGATCCCGTTTGAATTGGGCCATGGGATTCGTAATTTTGCGATCGGGAGGGGGCGTTACCTAAACCAAAAATGGATTTAATAAAGTGAAGAGATAAAGTTGCCAATGAGGAAAATCATCTGCTGGCTGCTCTGGCAACAGTTGTTAATGTACAGCCTGGCGGACAACGCATTAAGCAGATTCACCAAGTTTATTCATCAAATTAAGATTGCATTGTTGTGTCACCCATGTGGTCGAGGTAGTCGGGATCAGGCTTTATTCAGACTCAGCCTAATAGCTATAGCCGGCGTTTTAATGGTGCGGACCAGCGTTCATCTCCGGGTTGCATAACTTCCCGCCAGTACCTTGTAGCTTACCCCCTTGATTTTATCCAGTGACTAGTCGAGTTCCACGGCTAAAGGCGGAAATATCTAAAACCTCGACTACAGATTGGATATATAACACCCACAGTTGACCAATCGGGCTGCGTTTTTCATGGGCGTGCGAACATGGAGCGAATAGCAAGCCTCAGACATCCCAAGAGCCCGCCCACAGATAATACGTTTCTGTGAGGCAGAAAGCAGGATGCCGTCTTCGCCTGGCCACTAATGGGCCACTGTCCTAACTGCTGAGTTGGGCAAATCAAGTACATAGTAACATTTTCACAATGGCGACAACAGCATTAAGATCTGTACTAAAGGCAAAGGTAGGATTTAAAAAGTTTGTGACAGCTTTAAAACTCTTCACAGTTGCAAATGTCGCAGGACGGTTTGACAGCTGATCATTGTTTACGAAGTGCAGTGTGTAATGTGCTGCAGGATTTAGGCCTGGGTTGTTCACACACTTGATTTATATTCACAGATGGGATTAATTTAACTTCTTTCTTCTACTTCAGGATTTTCTATGTGACTGTAGGCTTTTTGACAATGCGCCACCTTTATGAGCTGATTTCTAATATAAGCATTAAGTGTCTGGAAACAGCTGGTTTTGTGTATTTAATGTTTTACAAATTAGGTAAACTAAACTTACAATTTTAGTTTTTGGATAGATGGATAACAATTATAGCTTTTGATGATTTCAGACTCCCTGCTGTGTTTCTTTCTCAGGTCCCATTCAAAGTTGGCCGCATGTGCTACTCTTCTTCAGTGGTGAGTTTAGAACAGTGTGCACTTAATTGTCAGACTGCCATTACACTTTACAGCAAGTGTCATGCATGGACGATTAAACTGCTGACTGAAGGCAGATGTGACGAAACCTCTCTTCTCACAGCCCACCACCAAGCTGTTCATTGATGGGAAGTTTGTTGAATCCAAAACGTCAGAATGGCTGGATATTCACAATCCAGTAAGTATATAATCTGGCCTGGATCGAGAAACTGCACTTTACTTTGCAACATCCACGTATGTAGTTGGGTTAGGATTATCCTGCTATAGCTGGAGGGTTTCATGATGCTACACTTTGGTTTGGTAGCTCTGACAGGTTTTAAAGTTGCAAAGTCTATGGATTGTTTAACCTGTTGCATGTTACATAATGTTTACTGCATGTATGTGCCTGTTGATACAAACTGGTTTCAGTCGTTGAACATCCAACATTAACTTGTAGTAAAATTGCTAATGTAGAATGTGTATTTGGCTTAACTATCTATATAAGCAGATTCATACCCAGTATCTCTTGCCAAATATTTACACATCCAAATTAAAAACAGTGTAAAACACATAAAATAACTAATTGTCAATGAGAAATATTACTTAAACCTCAGCTACACTTGGACAACAAGTCAAAACCTAACAATCCTAAATGTTTAAGGATTAAATGTGGAATTTGTATCTGATGAACTCTGACCTGCAGATTTATGAAAGCATTCATATCTCGGTTAAACATCTGCCAGGATTTACCTGTTACCTAACATTTAGTGAACTCAAATGGCCACTACTGATTGAAAGAAAGTAATCTTTAGAGTATTAATGTCAATTTTCTTTCCCTCCTTAACAGTCTACCAACGAGGTGATCGCCCGTGTACCCAAAGCCACCCAGGAGGAGATGTTGGCTGCTGTGGACTCGTGCTCCAGAGCCTTTCACTCCTGGTCTAAGACCTCCATCTTGACTCGGCAGCAGGTCTTTCTGCGCTATCAGCAGCTTATCAAGGACAACATCGTAAGTCAAAGGGTCATGAAAGTATAAGGTGCAACTGAAAAGAAGAGTTTACTGTTTAGCACTGTTCAACTTGAATTCATTAAGTTAAACCACTACATCTTTTTCAAATCAGTTAGCAGAATTAGTTCAGAGGCTGCGGTTTATCTTTGATACTGAAACTTCAGATTATACTCCATTTAAAGCAAAGGACTGACACGTGGGTCGTCTTGTGTTTCAGAAAGAACTTGCCAAGGCCATCACAGTGGAACAGGGCAAGACCCTTGCAGATGCAGAGGGGGATGTGTTCAGAGGGTTGCGTAAGTTTATCTTACTTAAACAAATGCGCACACGCAACTTTACAAAGGGCAACAAATGGGTAACGTTTGCATGTTATGCAGGCTTTCACTTTGTGGTTGCAGGAATAGTTAATGAGTTATACTTAACCAGAACAAAGGGCGGTCTTCATTAACCCTTTAAATGGTTCTCACTAATTATTGCTGTTCTTTTTTTACCTTTCCACTATATTTTGGAAAGGTATACACTATTTTTGAGTCTGTACACCCCTATACATTGAAGGAGAAGCCTAATTGCTCTCTTTTTGGAGAAATTTCACTCTGCAAACATTGACTTGGCTTCCACACAAAGTCAACACACTCAATAGTTGTCTCAGTAAAGCAGATCACACTCACTCACTCACACTCTCTCTTTCTCTCTCTCTCTCTCTCACACTCACTCACTCACTCACTCTCACACACACACACACACACACACACACACACGGCTTGTCTGTAACCATTCACTTCCAAAAAAAATATAATCATTTAGATTGGCTGATCATAAGTATAACATACATAAACAATTATTTCATAGCTTGACACATCTGCAAAAAAGAAAAAAATAACGTATGTGTTGCTATGTCTTTACAGAGGTTGTGGAACACGCCTGCAGCATCACCTCTCTGATGCTCGGTGAAACCCTGCCCTCCATCACCAAGGACATGGACACCTACACCTACCGCCTGCCCATTGGGGTGTGCGCCGGCATCGCACCCTTCAACTTCCCTGCCATGATCCCTTTGTGGATGTTCCCCATGGGCATGGTGTGCGGCAACACCTACTTGCTGAAGCCTTCAGAGCGGGTGCCAGCCTGCGCAATGCTGCTAGCCAGGATGCTGCAGGATGCCGGTGCTCCAGACGGGACGCTCAACATCATCCACGGCCAACACGCTGGTAAGACTCGGCCTCTGTTAACCTATAGCCGGTCATTGTCAAAACATATTGCTTTGTGTCTGAACCTTATCTGTAGTGTAGATACAACACAGTATATATGATGAAACTGTATTATTCAGGGCAGATAAAAAAAGATGACCTAGCTTACTAAGGCTGTGTCTGAAATTCCATACTAACATGCTATTTAGTAGGCTAAAAGAGTATATGAGATTTTTTAGAATGTCTGAAACATTAGTTAGAAAACCAATTGTTGAATTTTCTTTTGTCATATTCTTTGTAATGCAGATACTTTGAGACAGTATTTGAAAGCTCAGTGGATATTAATTACTGTGATTAATTAAAAATGATTTATTAAAGGATATCTGAGATAATACCGTTTCTATAACTGTCTTTCTGCAACAGCTGTGAATTTCATCTGTGACCATCCGGCTATCAAGGCCATCAGCTTTGTTGGCTCAAATCAAGCTGGGGAGTACATTTACGAGAGGGGCTCTAAACATGGCAAGAGGGTCCAGTCGAACATGGTGAGCATTCAACACAGGTGTAGATGTCCAGAAGGTGGCAGCATTGGCCAACAGATTCTTGTTGTGTTTTTGATCCTCCCCAATGCTAGCAGAACAGATGAGTGAAGGTGCAAAACGGATATTTGAATTTGTTTATTTTGCACAATAAAATCAAGACCACAGTAACACAATAAAATTAAATAATAAAGATTGGTGAGATTAAGAAAAGCCCTAGGGCCTTATAGAAGGAATCTCACCTAAGGAAGAGAGGAATAATATAGATAATGAACAATTACAAGTGTCCTAAACAAAAAACAACACATTGAACAGAAGTAAGCACTGAATTGAAAAAAGAAAATAAAAGCATAAGGTTAGCTACATAAACATCAAAGGCATAAAATAAATTACAATATAGATACTGTTGCTGAAGAGCCACAATTATAAATGTTCTATTTATTTAGGCTAGTGTCCATCAATCCTCTCTGTTATATTGACTAAAATGTGGAACAAATGCTATATGAAATGTGTAGGTTGTTTGTATACAATTTCCTGATTTTATGTTCTCACTTGTGACTAACCAGCTGCTGCAATATGGAGATCAAACAGCAGAAGGTTAACCACTTCTCTTGTACTATAGGGAGCCAAGAACCATGGTGTGGTGATGCCTGATGCCAACAAGGAGAACACACTGAACCAGCTTGTGGGTGCAGCGTTCGGGGCAGCAGGACAGCGCTGCATGGCTCTGTCCGCAGCCATCCTGGTGGGCGAGGCACGGAGCTGGCTGCCGGAGCTGGTCGAGCGCTCCAAGGCTCTGCGCGTGAACGCAGGTACCGCGCCCTGTCAGCCCGCCCTTCACCTCTGTCTCTCCCTAGCCTATTCCCCAGAGGGCCTTTGGTTTAGTCATCCAGTGGCCACCCACGCCGCCCTAACCGCACCTCTCGCCTTTTGCCCTGTTGTAACTTCACATTGGAGTCAGCTGGAAGAGAGGGCTCGTTGAGTCAGCCCGGCTGCAAATTTGTGGCCAAATCTGCGGCTCAGACCGAAATAGCGGTTCAGAGCATCAAATCCTTTAAGAAAGGAAGTTGATGTGGAGTAAAATAGAGAATGATTATCCCTGTTTACAGTGATATGGACTCTTATTATTGTAGAATTCAGGAAACCCGTAAGTATCCATTTTTGAGGGAGTGCCTCAGGGTGCCCCTCGTCCTGGTTTTTGCGTGTTTGTGGCAAAAGATGTATTTGAAAGGCAGTTCCCGTAATGTGCTCGCATCATGCGAGTGCCATAGTATGTAACCTTTTATAGCTGGTTGTTTTTGGGGCCCTGCTAGGAGACCAGCCTGGTGCAGACGTGGGCCCTCTGATCTCTCCGCAGGCCAAGGAAAGAGTCTGCAGTCTGATCCAGAGTGGTGTGGATGAGGGCGCTACCGTGCTCCTGGATGGCCGAAACATCAAGGTCAAGGGTTACGAGAAAGGCAACTTTGTGGGTCCCACCATCATCAGCAATGTCACAGTAAGTGGGTTTAATGTCTTTATGTGCACATATGTATTTGTATGCGAGTACCATTAAGAACCACTCTAAAACTAAACTGCCTGTCAAAATGTTCACTTTTATGCCTGCCCAGCCTGAGATGAAGTGCTACACTGAAGAGATCTTCGGGCCTGTGTTGGTTGTTCTCGAGGCAGACACTCTGGATGATGCCATCAATTTGGTCAACAGGAACCTCTATGGCAACGGTACAGCTATCTTCACCACAAATGGCGCCACTGCACGCAAATACACTCACGAGGTGGACGTGGGCCAGGTGAGTGGCTGCAGCCTCCAAATGTGTTCCTCTGTTTTGGGAGAAAGGAGACATTCACATCCCTCTGTCATGTCTATACAGCATCTCAAGTAGGGAGCACATCACATTTCTGTTTGAAAACCTTCACACACATTACAAAAAAAACTATTATTTTCCATGTCAAGTATAGCCATGTTTGCCCCTAACCAAATATACACACATTCGGTAACCCCCTTCCCTCCACTTGCCCACCAGTCAAGACTACAAATAGCTACAGCAAATACGTGTCCATTAAAAGATTACAGGGGGGCATAGAAACATATTTCCGAGTAGTTTTCGATGAGGAACATCTTAAATTAAACTCAAAAGGGATTCCTAGGGTCCCGTTCAATGTTTTAGCGTAAATATGGCCAGCCTTTACCCTGTTTGTTTGCCTGTGGAGCCTTAGTTATGCCTTCTGTTTGCTGTTCACATGTCGGGGAATGCTGTGCAGGCCATGTGCTTTTCTCCTCTCCAAACCTCGATGCAACAAACATCTACTTTTTTTTTTTTTCTTTTCCTCCCTGCACATTCGCCAAAAGGCCTTAAGTGTGTCCAAACCTATTCCCGCTGTTTCAAACATTGTAACCCATGCCATGTCCATATTGCCTTCATAACAAAATGTTTTATTTAGGTTTTCTTCCCTTTCATAAGAACATGTTGTGCTTTCAAAACTGCAAATATAAGCCACAGGTTTAGCTTTGTTTAGTGAGATCATGTAAAGCTTGCTTTTTAAACAGCATGGATATACCACATCTCTCATCAGCCGCATCTACCTCATCCTAGCAATTTAGGCTCACGGGGAAATTGTACAAAGCTTACACTTACGGAAATGAAAGGGAAAATACTTGTTTTCTGCAGGTTGGCGTCAATGTTCCCATCCCTGTTCCACTGCCTATGTTCTCCTTTACTGGATCAAGAGGATCCTTCCGAGGGGACATGAACTTCTACGGAAAACAAGTATGGAAAAGAAAAAAAAAAATGCATCCTATTGTTACAGGTATAAGAAATACGCAGATGTAGCGGCTTAAGTTTTTAAATGCATTTTATTTTTTCTCTACAGGGCATACAGTTCTACACACAGATCAAAACTATAACCTCACAATGGAAAGCTGAAGATGCCACCTTGAAAAGTCCTGCCGTTACCATGCCGACCATGGGACGCTAAATACTCCCAAGTGCTGCTGTTCAGTCTGATAAGCCAGAAGACCTAGAAACCCCTACCACATACAGGACACGTATGTTCAATGTGTGAACAAGTTATTAAATACTACTCTTTTTAAAGACTTTATATTAGATGTGTATTTATAGATACTCTGTAAATGTGAACCACTGCGTCCAAGATTTTATCAATGCAAAAGATCTGTACAGCTGAGGCAATATTATTGTATCAATGTCATTTCCTCAAATACAACACCAGTATATTGAAACCCTTGTGTACTTGTTGCCATGGACACTGCATTGTTTTCCACCGATCCAATGGTTGTTTAGACATCTCATATAGTATCTGGTGCATGTTTTAATATCAGCACTGTTTTTGTTTTGAAGAGACAGATCCTTTTAAATGGGTTGTGTGACAGAATTCAAACGAGTACTCACAAGCCACATATACATGCATGGTAGGATATTTATAATGAGCACAAACAAACACCCTGCATTCTACTACACACATGATTGACACTCAGTGGGGATCGTACAAAGCAGAGGCAAACAATCCAGAGTGTGATATGCGATAAGCCGGCCACACAGGTCATGTGGTGTTGTGTATATCCGGCAGGCTGTTTGGCTTCGAGAGCAACACGGGCTCAGGCGCCTGGGTTATGAAGGTCGCCGGGGAGAGCTCCTCTCTAATTCTGGAAGACAGTCGACATTATGCAACGCTAAAATGTAAATCACACGTAGGCACTCGTGTTCTCACAGCCAATGCCTTTTCGGCTAAACATGGAATGTGGCACCAATAAATCTGCACAGGCTTCAAAATTGCAAGGATGAGGTAGAACTTTAATTCTCGTCTCCTTTAGTGTCTTACCCGGCAGCATCGCTGTCAATAAGGCTCTTCTTCTCAGAGGAGGCAAACAAAGCCAGATGTTGGCTGGCTTTCCTATCAGGAAAATACAGAGCGGCAGTTAAATACAGAACCTCATAGTGAAAATCCATGTTTTAGCAGACTGGTGGCTAAAACAGGCCTGCAGCCTGTTTTGGTAAGGGGGTTATTCTGGGTCAACACAATGCACATGGACCTGGATACTGCTAACTGAGTTGCCAAAAGTTCTGATTTATTATGCTGGTATAGGTGCCAGACCACTGTTAACATGAATATACACCTCTTGCCTGCCATACATTCAGATCCCCTGCACACTCCGTTCTGAAAATCATGTTACCAGCTGCTGCTCTCTAACCACAAGCGTTCAAAGAACAAAATAAACTGCAAGTGCACGTGAAGAGGGGCCAACGGGCTGAAAGCAAATCGACGTGACCAGATGTTTGTTTCCAAGCACACGACTCTGTGGCTGAGCCTATTTTTACTATTGTGCCCAGACTCATTCTTTTTAAGCAGCTGGATGGAAAAGAAAATTGGTTGAAGCCTAACTGATGTTTTATGGTATCCTCTTCTGCTGAGAAAATGGCTGTTTAAAACATTAAAAAGAGGGAGGAATCACCAGAAGTTCAGCCTGACCTACTACTTGGTGTCACTGCATTTTGTTCTTCAATTGATCCACAAGTTCCAGTCCATTTTCAGGGGATTACAAGTGAATTGTAGAGTACTATTTAGGAGCCATAAACAAGCACATATTTTGTTAAGACAAACCTGATACACTTATTTGGAGGTTTTATTACCTTTCCCTATGTCCATTCATTTTAGCAAAGAGAAGCCTGAGCACTTGTTCCTTCTGCTCCCAAGTGAGATCTGAGATTTCAACTTTGCTGTCTGGTTGATGAGTCCTTAAAAACAGGTGGAGGAAATAAAAATTAATGTTATTGTACATATTTAATGTACAGTGTCTGCTGTATACAAGGTATTAAAAATATCAAAAAGACTTTCACAGGTAAATGGACATGAAAGGAAATGGACCTACCACCTTGCAGCCGCCTCCATGTCTGAATAGACAGAGTTGGTACTGTGGGGGCCTTTATGAAAGGTGCGGATGGGTGGGAACTTTAGTTTTCCGGCTGTGGCTTCTCTCACTCTACAGCGATAAGCCTGTAGTGCCTCCTTTTTGTATTGCAACCTGCTGGCCATGATCTCCTGCTTCACCTGAGCCAGTGCCTCATGGAAGAACCGCTCCAGATCTGTGCGCTGCTCTACAATGGTGCTTGCTAGCCGTTTGATGTGCCCCAATTCGCTCTCCCGCATAGAAAGCACTTTCTGCAGCTTCTCCAACTCTACCTGGCTGGCCTGGATGCTGACCAGGGTCTTCTCCTTCTCCTTCTTTTCCTCTCTCTCAGCCTCCTCAGATTTTAGCTCCAGGGTCTGCTCCAGGGAAGCAACCTTGGCCCTCAGTTTAGATAGCTCCTTTTTTTGGGCCTCCAACTGAGCTGCGTTTTTCTTTACCATCAACTCAAACGTGTTCTGGGTAAGTAGACAGAAGAGCAATGTAGTAAAATAAATGACACTGAGCTAGCTTTGGAAAAATCCTTTTCATTTTCATGCCAATATAGAGCTGGAACAGATAATGGTTTGTGTGCTAGCCTGTGCTGCTGATTTAGTGGCCAAAGCTTCAACATGGTGGATTTACTTCCGTCATTTACTGTCATCATCAGAGGTAAGATTAATGTGCCCACTATTTATTTGCCTGAACGAATCATTGCCAGAAACCTGCGAAGGAGAAGCCACTGAATTTGAACCCATACACCAGTGGAAACTCACCACAACCACTGACCACTGAGAGGCTGGGTAGTATTCAGGAGGTGGAGGGGTAGGAGTAGGACCACAAGCAAAATACACAGGGTCAGCACAAGTAAACAACACAAGGGAAAAACCACCTGAAATATATTCTGCACAGGTCTGACAGGTCAAGTGGTTCATAACTTAAATGATTGAAAATTACTTTATGGAGATGAATGGGTCTCTTTCCAAGGACTGCTGCTGCCTAATAGTAACGCTGTTGTTTGCTGTCCTATGGCTTAAACATACCTTGTCCAGTTCCAGGGAGGCATTCTCCTTAGCCATTGAATTTGTCAATATCTGCAGGTCCTCTGCCTCCTTTATGTGATATTTCAGTGCTTCATTGAGACGGACGTTCTCCTTGAACACAGATCGCGAGGCATCGTCCAGCTGCCTAAATAATTTACAGGACAAACAAAAAAGCCTCCGACAAATGAATCTTTATTTCATGCCACACATTTGTACAAAGATTTTAGATTTATTTTAACCTGCATGTTCCAAGTAGAAAAAAATAAATGCTTTATGAAATATTTTGAGACTTTATCAGTCATGGTGGTAATGTGAGGATATTGGGTTCTGATCTTGTAAAGGATATCACACATTTTTGTTTTTTGGTTCCTACACATAAAATTTACTGGGTTAAGCTAGGGCTGGGCGATATGGACCAAAAGTCATATCCCGATATATTTTGGCTGAATATCGATATACGATATATATCCCGATATTTTTTTCCGCAAAGTGAGAGCAAATGTTCAGTCAAAGCCAAAATCAAATATGACATGTCACAAGTAGTTTCATAGAAACAGTTGCAAAATCAAATAAATAATAAACCGGTTTCTTCACCTGGTTCATGATTAAATGCTCAGCTGTTCAAATAATAAAATGTAAACCTAAATACTGTATAACAGGAGTACCTTTTTTGAAATCAAAGCTCCATATTTGTGATTCGTTCCAAAGGTCAATTAAGCTTTTGATATTAATATAATCTACTTTGTTCAAAATGTAATGCCTCATGCCTGTAAGCCTAGGTTTATAGTCCCATTCTTCCACTTGATACTGCTTCCACTTAAGTAAACTAAAAGATGAACTATCAACTACAAAACAAAGAAACTAATTAATGTGTTAATACAAAGAATATTTATTATGATCGGTTCACAGATCTGAGTTCAAACGGAAACTTCACCCTTCTGAACTAAGAGTTTCTGCTTCAAGGTGAAGTTTAAAACAGACTGAAATGTCCAGGCTCATTCCTCCACTATTTATTTCTGTATGTATTTATGCGTTACATGTCATTTTAACGGGCACTGAGCTCCAGATCCTGCAGCTGCAGATGGTCTCTGCTGCCCCGCTGTAGCTTCTCTCCGTCCGCCTGCCGCCGGCAAACTTAGTGGAACTTTCCGCCGATATCGACATACAGGTCGTCCTGGACTACGTGTAAGATCCTACCGATCACCACTCTGTCTTTGGCTGGTCCGATTTGGATCAGTGGGGACCGGCGCAGCAGCGAGGCAAAGCTGTGTTTTTCCCGGGGGAAGAGACGCTGCGGCCGGCCACGGAGCTCTCAGCCTCCCGCTGCCGCCGGAGCTCAGATTGCTGGTCGAAGGCGGCATACATAATCATAAAACACATTGTCACCTGTTAAATGTTATTCATTGCTGTTTGTTCTTTTCATTTCCTCTATCGAACATAATTAAGCAGTACAAAAGTCCGGCATCTTTAGCGTTGATCTGAATGCTTCGGACCCCTGTTCCAAGATGGCGGCGGTTTTGACGTATGTTTAGAACCTCAAGGCGACATCTGTGTATATATCTATGGGAGCAAGGATCACATTTGAACTATATCGATATATGCGATATGGTCTAATTCCATATCTCATTTAAAAATATATTGATATATTTTTTATATCGATATATCGCCCAGCCCTAGGTTAAGCCAGAACCGCTTTGCGCCGGCCGTTCCACTGATTTCCTATGAGGAGAGCGGTGCCGCACAACCATGTGCTGCGCTGCGCTACCCCTGGCGTCGGGCACCGCTCAGATTTGCCACTTTGCGCTGCGCTCAATGTTAAAATTATTAATAATTTGACCTTGTTGCCGCTGACGTTTCAAAAGCGGAACCAGTGAGATAACAGCATGTCGTTACCTAGCAACAGGAAATAGCTTCCTTGCCACCATTGATGACGTTTACTTGCGCTGCGCTTTGCTCTCTGCGCCCTACCTAGCGGTGCGCAGAGAGCAAATCGCGTATCATATGTAGGCGGCTTTAGTGTACTTAAATCAATTACTGACACTAACGCCAAACCAGCAGGACCAATGTTAAAAAACATATTGAAAATAATTTGGACCTATGTTCTTCCCCACATGCATTACACTCCCCTGGTCCTGGGGCGGCTGAAGATGTGATCATTGGCTTCTGGGATGTACACTATCTGAACATAACCAACCAGTGTGGTCAAGAAAATAACATTAGTTCTAGTTTTATATATATATATATATACACACACATACACACATAAACACTTGTGTGAGTAAATTATTTTTTCTTTGCGTTCTAAGGACATCAAAGTGCAAGTTTAAAGTAAAACTATAAAATTAGATTGTAAAGGAAGAGCGGAAACACACTCACACAATGGCTTCATTGTGGGCCCTCTCCACCACCAGCGCTATCGTTCGCTCAGCTTCCCTCTCCAGGCGATCCTACGGGGAAATTTGTAAAACTCACTTAATGTTCCAGCCGGGATAATATCTTGCCTCGTCTGTCCATGAACAGAGAGCCAGGTATCCACAACTACCTAATGGTTTGGCTAATATATTGTAGGATCATTTGACTTGACCATATACTGTACCTTTTCTTTGAAGAATTTGTACTGCATTTTGTTTAGGTTTTCCCTGTGCTCCTTGTCAGCAACTTCCATGTTTTCTCTAATCTACAAAATAAAAAGGTCATAGTTATTGGTGGCATTAACAGCCTGACAAAAAGAACAATGGCTCTTCATAGGAAACAATTAAACACTATACTGTGTTTTTTTTTTCCTCACATCACTGAGCTCCTGCTCCATCTGGGCTTTACTCTTCTCAAACTGCTTAATTTTCTTCATCCCATCCTGGATCATGTTAAAGTCACTGGACTTCTTTCTGAACAGTTCCTTCATCTCATTGATTTGAACTGTGTAATCATAAACCTGTTGAAACCAAGCATGTTAGATACACACAATGAAAAACATTGTACATATTAAATGCATGCCTTAAGTATAAAAAATGCCTCAGATAATCTACTGTATATAGTAGAGATTCAGCAAAGTTCCCATGAGTGCAACTTGTTTAGGTTAAGGAAAAAGATCATACCAAAGTTCACACAGGCCATACTCTTTTGCAAACCAACTTAAGCACAGACCAGTCAGGCTAAATACCTCAAGATGCTACTGTGGAAAAGCCAGTCGGAGCAGAAATGTGACAAAATGACCAAAGTCATGAGAGACAAGCAAAACACACACCCGCAAACATGTTCATGACGACTAAATGAGAGGTTATCAACCATCTGATTACAACTTTAGCCCTAATCGTTATTCTTCACATAACTCTGTATTCTCTTCATCTACATCAATGCACCAATCGTTATGCAAGTTGGTTTGCATCATATGCAATTTTCACTGTGATCTACCAAATGGTCAACTTCGCCCAAAACAATATTCACTAGTTTCGAGTTCAAAGTGATTTTTGTTGCATGCATTTGTCTTTTCCTCATGATGTGCAGTAAATACAGTGGGACAAGTCTTAATGGAATAATTATTTGGCTGACTGACTGAATTGGTCAATGCTCAAAACATTTTGTCATGTCTCTCCTTAGACAAAGGCCAGGGCATTCATGCTTCCTGAGTGCCTTCAATGGAGTAATTTCCATTAGCTAAGTCAGTTTTCAAGATGAACTATTTTATCACCTCACAATGAGAAAAGGGCTGTGTGAACAGTCACATGTTTAGAGTCAACCACATGACAGTATTCTTTCCCCCTAACTGGACATGACAGTTCCATACGTGTCTAAAATAGGGATGTTTCAAGTTGGTCCAGACCATGCCTCTTTTTTCCTCCTCGGAAGCTTATTGGGCTCCATTTTACCAGCATGAAGTAAGAGCTGGAAGATGGAAAACAGCTGCTAGCAAAAGAAGCACAAGTTTTTTATGTACCTTTTTTGTCTAGAAAAGCCTCTTGAATTCTGTCATGTCAGTTTGATAGCTTGATCTTAACTACTAACAGCAGAGGTCAATGAGAATAAAAAGAGTCAAAATAAGTCCCTTTGGTGTATATTTTGCAACTTAAACTGGTATTTTGGAATAAGGATCTTTGTGACATGTGAGGTATGGTTAACACATCAAGAACAGCAGTGTGACTGCCTTTTCCTAAGCAAGCACTTTTAATTTTTCTGTGGCCACTGACATAGATTAAAATAGCATTAGACCATGTAACTCGGAATGTGATGGTTTGTTTTTTTGTTTCATGGTCGCTTTGTTGGGTTGTTGTTTTCTTAAATAATAAATGTCAACATAATTACACACAATACTGCTGTTAAGACACAGCGGAGCACATTTTTTACGCACATAAATCACAGCAAATGCTGTGGCGTAAAACGTTAGCTGATCTATGAACAAGCTAGCTTGAGCATGTTTGATTGGCCAAATGAAAGCTCCAGTTGCATTTATTTTCGTGTGGATGTGTTTTTAAATGAACTCACCAGTTTCTTGTGCTCTTCGTGTGCACTTGCCTCTTGGCTTTTGAGTTTTTTCTGCAGCGTATTGATCTGTTAAAATAAGTTTGTTAACAACGGCTGAGTTAATCATTCATCGCGTTCATTTACTAGCTAACAGTTACACATAACGTTACACACGTAAATATAAGTTTCTTAACGACCTTCTCCTCTTTAGCTGCATCTTGTCTCTTCAGAAAGCCAGTTATATCGATTGTGTCCTTCTCCGCGCGGTACAGTTGGTTGGTGAGCTCTTCGTTTGCGCGTGCCAACTTGCGGCAAGCCTCGCGGTACTGCACGAGCGACTGGTCGTTGACCTGTAACCTCAGCTCCCAAAGCGCAGCGTTGGCCTTGGCTTTGTCGATATCAGACTCTTTGTCCGTTTTTGACTCCTGCTTGCTTTCTTTCTTTCCTTTCCTGTAACGAAATACAAAGTGTAGTTCTAGTTTTCGTTTGAACGTAAATGCGGTAAAAAAAAAAAAAGAAGACAAACAACAAAAACAAAATAGGCTACGCACTTACCCGGCTTTCGACCTCTTTACTTTGGCGACTTTCTTCCTCGGCATCGCTGCTACTTTTACTGGATGTAATACTACAGAAAATAACCCCGTGCTACCATTATGGGGAAGAAGTTGCACGGTGATATCATAGGAATAGTTTGGCTACAGGTAACGGTACCAAGCTCCTGTGTAACCCGCTGTGAATGTTTATGTAGTGTTGTTGCCACGAAGACGCTGTAACCAAGGAAACTGTCAGATGTCTCTGCCTACCACTGTCTATGCTGCCTACCTTTGGTAACCTAAATAGTCCAGGCCTACTGTATATTTAATACACACATTCTATTCAAGCTTATTTGCTGTATGCACATTCTGGTGTTTAGTCACCTTATGACAAAGATGGCAGACAATGCACATCAACTGCTATCAGCATGACCTGTGGGCTCTTAGATGATAAATAGATAGATAGGTAGGTAGATAGAATGAACACTTCAATAATCCCAAGTGACAAAGCCGTGACACAATGAATCATGCATCATACAACAATATGGGCACACAAAGAGGTAGGCCTACATAAAGACATAAATAACTAAGATCTTAACTACAAACTCAACTAACTTGAAAAACTATACTATATAGGCCTACTAATGATTTTGCCTGGTAAGTGCAAGTCTATACTGTGTATTGTCTTGTATCAACATAATATAGTTGCTTTACTTGCATAGTTGGGCATTGAGTAATTATTCAATGAGAGTTATACAGGTATGTAATACACAAGGGTGTGACAGAAAATCAACAGTAAGATGGTAATGATAATTAATAATAGTAATAAAAATAAACATTTTAAATATAAATAACATACTGCACATAGATGTTATTGTATCACCAATGTTTTGACCATAGTTTATAAAATAAAATGTACATCTATAATTTCAGCAGATATTTTGACATGTTTTATTAAGAAAAAAAAGGTTCCCTGGTCATGCCTCCATTTTGACATGTTTTATTAAGAAAAGCAGGTTCCCTGGTCATGCCTCCATCGACACCGACCCTCACCCAGCGCCTTGGAGCAGCTGCTCAGGATGTGTTCTAATGTTCCTATTTTGGAACAACGGGGGCATTCAGGTTTTTCTATTTTGCCCCATGTGCACAGGTTGGATGGACTTGGGAGGACATCATAGACCCCCTGAAAAAATTTGATCCTCTGGGGGTTCCACTTCCAGATGTCCTTCCAGATGACACTTCGCTCCATCCCCTGCTCCCACTTCATCTAGGCGCCTTGCTGCCGCATGGCCACTGCTCTGCTAGTTCGCTCTTCCTCGACTGAAGCTCGCACCTCTTCCTGTACCAGCCTCTGCCTCTCCTTTCCGCTGGCAGAGTCATATCGGGTTGCTGTTAAGCTCCCAAGTCTGGCTCTGCCTTGCGCCACTGTTTCAAGGATGGCCTTGTGTTTCAGCCGAGTCTCTGCTTGGTGGACTGCCTCGGCGGCCCTCCACTTCCTCCCTTTCCTCACAACAATCCCTTCGCCGGACACTTTGGCATCTCTGGATCCAGAGTACTGCAGGTGTTCCCGTGCCCATGCAACAAAGAACTCCTCCCTGACTGAGCTAAAAGGTAGCCTGAACTTGTTGGTGTTCCCATGTAGCCCAATGTTACTTAGGCTACGCTGCAGACCCAGCCATCTGCGTAGATAGGTGCTCACCTTTTGCTCAAAACCTTCCACCACAGTCATGGGGACCTCATAGATAAGCAAAGGCCACAGGATTCTTGGGAGGATTCCGTGCTGGTAAACCCAAGCCTTGAATCTTCCAGGGAGCCCTGACTTATCCACTGTTCTCAACCATCCCTCCAGGTCAGCACCGGTTGCCTTGATGGAGTCTCTGTCGTTCAGGCTGCAGTTGAAGACCTTTCCAAGGCTCTTCACTGGTCTCTCTGTGACTGACAGGATCTGGTGTTCTCCCAGCCTGAAGAGGAATCTGTCTGTAACCTTCCCCTTCTTTAGAACCAAAGACCTTGACTTTGCAGGTTTGAAGCTCATACGTGCCCATGCTGTGAGTCTCTCCAACACCTGGAGGATCCACCTGGCTCCTGGTACCACCGTTGTTGTCACTGTGAGGTCGTCCATGAAGGCTCTTATGGGAGGTTGCCTTACTCCAGACTTGCTGAGGGGGCCTCTGCACTCGGTTTCAGCTGCCTTGACAAGCATGTTCATTGCCAGTACGAAGAGGGTCACTGAGATGGTACAGCCAGTGATTATCCCCACCTCAAGCTGGTGCCAATCAGATGTTCGCTGACCAGTGGATACTCTCAAGCTGAACGTGCTGTAATAGTCCAGGATGAGATCTTTCACCTTCTGCGGTACATGGTGTTTCTCCAGTGCGACCTTCACCAGCATGTGGGGTATTGATTCATAGGCGTTGGTAAGATCCAGCCATAATATTATATTAACATAGGCTCTGTAATATCCCAGTGTCCCAATAAGTTGAGTTTATCACAAATAATAAGCCAACAATAATACATTAATACATATTTTTATATGGTTTAGTCTGTAAAATATCAGAAAACATTGAAAATTGCTCCTCACAATTACCCAGGACAAGGTAATGTCCAATCAAGAGTCCCAAACCCAATGATATTACATTTCTTTGTCAAGTACAATGATATGGACCATGGACGAACCACAAATCCTTAAGTTAAGTTTGAGAAATGGAACTAGCAAATGTTTAACATTTTGTCATCCATTAACACTTAACCAATCATTAAGATGGTTGGCAATTCATTTTCTGTCAGTTGGCTAAATGATTACCTCAAAACCATTCACTGTGAGAGATTGTAAGATACAGATGTCTGTTCTGCTCAACAGCCTCTGGACTGACACACTCTTCGTAACTTCTCTTGTAATTACAGTCTTCTCACCCTGGGCTCTATCAAACAGGATCTGTTTGCACATGATCTCCTCCCACACAATGACATGAAATATAGTACATTTGGCTCCTGTCAGCAGTATTGTCCAGGTTGTCCTGAAAAGAACTCGCTGCCATCCCCACAGGTTTTTTTTCTGGAGTTATGGGAAAACCACTGAAATCAACGTAAATGCATTTGGCTTACATCTTCGAAGAAGCTCTTCCAACAAAAACAATGTAAAGTTAGCGCAGGCCATGTAATGAAAGCACAACATTCTCTCCATTATCTTTTTCAGCTTTCTGCAGGTCCCTGAGAGTGCCCAGTGGAGATTATTCATCAAACAAAAAAGTAAATATCGCAAAAGTGTTGGGTGTAGCTACTGTAAACTGAATCATATAGGGTCACTCGCTGCTCTGGCATCATCAACAGAGTTTGAAGACTAAATTTAAAGGTAATTACTATGACAGTGAGGAGAGAAAAACTGAAATAACCCTGAGCTTTTCAAAGCTGTCATTATCATTGGAATTGTAATGACAAGGTTTGGGTCTCTTCAATTGACTTCTTGGGGTAGGACACCCACAAACATGGCATTCCTGAGGGTAACATTGCAGCATATTAATGATATATTGTACAGTGTAGATTACAAAGCTGGGGTCTCTTCTCATGCTTTATGGTTTCAGTTAACTTGAAACAAAATACCAAAATGTCCTTTAAAACATTGTTTGTAATGTGCTGTGTCATGCTGTAGAGGGTCACTTTACATACAGATGATACAGTAGCAGTGCACATTTAGATGACAGCCGAACATGATTTGGCAACATATAGATTTTCATTTAGATTTGTTAAGTTTATTGTAGCTTATTTCTAGACTGTCAAAATGTCTAAAATGTCTGTTGTAAAATGACATTTTACTCAAAGGGGAGTTCCTATTGCATCATAATGGTAATGTTATTATATAGTAGGTGTGTGTTTAAAACTAAAACATGCTGTGAGTCATGCACCAAATGGCCTGAGGTGGATTGCAGCTGTCCAAATTAATTGCTACATTAACCACAAGATGTGTCTGATTGTCAACAGCAAGAAACAATTATTTCAAAATGAAAACACTCCAGACAAAACATGGCTTCTTTAATATTTCTAATAGGACATTTTTATTTATACTATTTACATATGTATATCCAAGGTTTATTAGTCACATTATCACACTGTTAACATGCAACCAAGACATCTATGGGCACATGGCAGTGAGAGGTCCTGCACATGTATGCTTTGATAGGGGCGAACGACCATTCTGGTGAGCCACAGGATTGAAAAAAGTAGCCACAGTATTTAGAAAAAAGGAAGGAGGAAAGAAAGTCCAATATTTTTAGTCCAAATTACAGTGTTGGAACAGTGCTTTGCACAGTTGAGTGTCCTGGGAGTGGAATGGCATGATGGGTGAACACTGGTGCCAAGCCCCGCCCTCCCCACATTGTCCTCTCTGTGGACTTCCTGCACTCTCTTGTGCCCAACTGCAGGACTTCTGCCCTCCCCTTACCCTCCTGACTGGGCTACCGACTGCTTGGTTTCTGCCTCAGTCGCCTGCTGCCTGAGGTGAAACAGTCTTGTATAGGCACATGTTAGGTCAGGGCTGGGGCAGGGGCAGTTCCCCAGGGATGCATTAGACTACCGGTGTCTCCTGTTTCAGATGTCTGTCCTCTTTCTGTTGATACAAAGTGGGTGAAAAATATCACAGCACGGTACAAATCTCAGTTCATGTAAGGTATCTGAGTTGCTGTGCCTCTGTGCTTCACTGCTGTGGGATATCCTTGATGATTCTGCATCCTGCACTAAAAAGCCATGGAACTCTGAACATTACATGAGAAAGCAATATCTGATACACTACAGCATGGCTTATGATGCCGTGCCAACTCACCCACCTAAAGTGGAGAAACAGCCACTCATGCTTTTCATGCATTCTCTCGTGAAACGTGCCTTGCTGCCCAAATATTTTTCCCTTGGAAAGCCTGTGGTTAACACAAGGATGAGTGGGAGTGAGATGATTGCTAACATTCTTTAAACTTTTATGCCAGCTGGAGTGCAGGTCACATTTGCATTTTTGTAAGGTTGTTGAAAGGGCTGCAGCAGATTGTATATGGTGATTATTGTAGAATCATGAAGAGGAGGTTGAGAGGATTTTTTTTTTTAAATACAATAAATTCATTCCAGCTACTGAACATGATTTAGTAAATGTAGTAGTGCCTAATAAAACAAAGTCAGAATACATTCGACCTACAATATATAAAAGTCACATTTTCAGTCTGAAATAGGAGTTTCTTTGTTTAATTTATTGTATATAACAAACAAAGCCCCAATTTATTTAAAATAAAAACAAAATGAGCAGTACTTACAAGGTTAATTCCAAAAATGAGTGCAAAGATTAGAAACTTAATATTTAAATAACAACCTTTTAAAAGTATACAGTAATTAATTTCTCTTCAGATGTGCCTTTATAACTGCCAAAAAGAAACATCACTGTTAATTTAGGCAGTAGCCAGATTTGAGCACTTGTGAAGTTGTGAATGTCAAAAGAGTTGCAGGGTAAAGAAATTTCTGAGGCAAGTTACTATGTAAGTCTTAAATGTGCCCATAAAAAGTATTTTAAGACCATCTCTTTTTTTTTCTGTGAGCCATTCATTTTGACATTTTTATAAATCCCTTTCTCCTTTCCTCCAGTAAAGATGAGGAGGGGGAAAACATAGCCAAAAATAATCCTTAAAAAAAAAAAAAATGGAAATGCTGTTGGTAGGCAGGTAGTCGGTCTCCAGCTCAACTCACAGGAGGGGGGAGTGGTGGGGACTCCTGATGGAGTTGGGATGGACCGCCACAGGATTGGTGGATGGCTGCACTCGTTGTGGCCCAATGCCAATCCCTTATGTCTTTATATACTGTAACGGATGACCGGACAGTCCTGAGTGTGCATCGCATCCACTCTGCCTCTCTCCATCTCCACTGCTCTCTCTCTCTCTCTCTCTCTCTCTCTCTCTCTCTCTGCAGGGCCCCTGTCAATCTTTGACTCCAGCATCCACCAAAGCTTCTTCACCTCAGCTCTCCTTTTTTTACTCCTGTCTCTTCTCCCCGGCTATGAAAACCATGACTATGCCGAGCCTCCTCCTCACTTTATGCGTGTGGCTTCTGGCTGAGAGCCTCATTACGGAGGCGACTTACTACCGGCACCACCGCTACGTCCCCCACTTCTACCGCTACCGGGAGCACTCTGCCAACGCGGAAAACCTCCTCCCTGAGGTCTCCAACCCGGAGCCTGAAGTCCCGCAGCCTGGCGTGCCGACCTACCCCGAGATCCCCGAGGTGTTCCACCCGGCACCGGAAGTCATCCACCCCATACCAGAGGCTTTCCACCCGGTGCCCGAAGTCGTGCATCCTGCACCTGAGCCTTACCACCTACCTGAGGTTTACCAGCCGGTGCCTGAAGCCTCCTCCCCTGTCAACACGAGCCGGGTTTTTTACGGGATCATGTTTGACGCTGGGAGCACAGGCAGCAGGATCCACATCTATAAGTTCATCCAGAAAGACCCTGGTAAGTGCACTAGGCTACTTTCTTTCTCTCTAGCTCTAAACCAATACTAGGTATTTACACATGCTGCCCACTCTGTCTGCTTGCTGTTAGGTCATTCACTGTGTGGTGTAAGGACAGCATGCACCGGCAGAGTGCATGGGTAATAGCCTACAGCTTCTAAAAGTAGCTGAAGTAGACTTTTAATCTGCCTGTCTGACTCAACTGTGTAGGAAGCAGACCTGTAAAACGGAATCAGGATATAGGTGAAGTGCTACAGTCTAAATATCATGAGTTGTAAATAAAAAAATTACATTTACTTGAGTTTCTGTTTTATCCCAGAAATATAACTGCACACTGGTTTATGATGTGTTCACTGACACTGACTTCTTTTTTTTTAGTTGAGCTGCCAGTTCTGGACCATGAAATATACCATGCAGTAAAGCCTGGACTGTCTGCTTATAAGGACAACCCAGAGGAGGTATGTATGCACGTTTACACCATCACTTATTATTATTAATAATTATCAGGTATATTAGGGAGTTGTTTACTGTCTGCAAACCACTGGGATTTTCTTTGGGTTGGGTTCATGTGATGTAAACACTGTGTAATTACAAAAATGCCTCCTGCTCATGCTGTCACTACTGCCCACTCCTGTCTGCTGTATCTATCTACCTTTGATTTATGATGTTTTTCAAGACTTTGACCACTGAAGTAATTTCTTAGCTTGATTATGAAACATCTCTTCTTCTGGAGATTATGCTGCCTATAACTGATTGCCATCTCTTCCTCAGGGTGGCAACACCATCCGACAGTTGCTGAAGATTGCCAAGAAGACAGTGCCAGAGGAGGACTGGAAGAGGACCCCGGTGGTCCTGAAGGCCACAGCAGGTCTTCGTCTGCTGCCTGAAGACAAGGCCAACGCTCTTTTGAAGGAGGTGAGGCACATTTTTTCTCTCTGCCCTCAGACAGTTTGGCACAAACACCACTCGTCCCGCCAAGGAGCGGGATGAGAAACCACTAAGTGCTTACAAGTGTCACTGAAAAAAAGGCAGCATGTCTGCCCATTTGTTAGCTATCATGTTGCAAAAAAACAGCTGTTGTGGGGTTGTGTGGAGTAACCATATTTGTCATTTAAAGTATTAAATCCAGGCTACTGTTCCAGCCATGCTTGTGGTTGAGTTATTTGTCACTCTAAAACATACGCAAAACCTGAATATATATCCTGACAATAGCAGAATATATGGGTGTAGTACATTATCGTTGTATTGTTTGAACACATATCCAGTACATAATTGTAATGAAATGGTGATAAATCTATTCCACAGGTGCGAGAGGTATTTGATGAGTCCCCTTTCTTTGTGCCAAACAACAGTGTTTCAATCATGAATGGAGCAAAAGAAGGTAGGCTATCTTCCAGTGCTGTGTAACCAATTTGTACTATATATAGTATACAAAACACAAGATTTTTATTTGTTTTATTTTTGACAGATATTGCCTGACCAGGTGCTTTAATTGCCTCATTCATCAAACAATGCTGCGCTCATTTTTTTTTTTACAAGAGGTCTATTACTACCTCACTAAGACAAATAAATAAGGCAGTGTGAGTTGTTGCCCCACGCCCAATAATTTAGTGTGATCCTCCACATCACTCATTAAGCCACCCTCACTATGTTATGTTTCATCATGCCGTGTGTGCCATTCATTATCCTCACTTTTATGAGTGCAATAACAACATCTGAGACAATTGAAATTACCTGGGCTGGTCTGCAATCCTGCATGTTAGTTACACCGACTCTGCTATTTTAATATCAGCATAATGAAGTAGAACTGAACTAAAAGTCATCTTCAGTTCTACATTCATTCTTTGTGCTTTAACACGTTCAAATGTGAAAACGTAGCATAGGTCAGTTGTAATCACTTCTCAGGCTTTTACTAATGCAGACATTTTCACCCATGTGCTGTTTCAGGAGTCCTCGCCTGGGTCACAGTGAACTTCCTTACAGGTAAGACATTGCTTGTGTTTTGCTATGGTGGTGTTAGTGGTCAGGAGGCTCATATCTGAGGCTCCAGTGTACACAGAAGCCAAGCAGGGAAAGACTCTTGTCTCCTGTCTGAGGTTATGAGCTTGAATCACTAGCCTCAAACAGGTTGCAAAAACAAGCAATATTTCCTCACGTTTTTCACACAGCTATGGTTCCATGAAATGTATTTTAAACAACAACCTTAAGCTTCAAATCAAAAAGGTATTTTCCCTCTTGGTGGGGGGAAAGACATGCTTTGTAAGCATGCATCATTCTGACAGTAGTGTTTTTAAAAGAAAGACATTCTAACTGAAACTGGTAAACCACACAATTACACAGTATGCTCTGTTTGTTGCACTGATGATGGATAGCACCTTATCCTGTTTAACTTTGAGCTTATTTTCCATAGGTCACTTGTACTCCAACACAAGGAAGACTGTGGGTATCCTGGATTTGGGTGGAGGATCTACACAGATCACATTCCTTCCCAGGTCAAAGGTAAATTAAATATTTTTTTTGTGGTAAACAAGTGTTTAAACAGGTCCTACCATGAATACACTACTAAACATGTGTTGTTTATCCAACAGAGAACGATTGACTCTGCTCACCCCAGTTACATTGCTAAGTTCAACCTCTTTGACCAGACGTATCAACTCTACACACACAGGTAAATAACAGACAGAGAAGATGCTTTATTGTTTATTGATTACATTTTGCCCATGAAAACTCACATATCAGTATTCTGTAGAGTAAAACACACATATCGATCTAAAAACATACCATAATTCTATGTCACCATCACATAGCTACCTTGGAAATGGACTGTATGCGGCTCGATTGGCAACTCTTGGAGCACTAGGAGCTGATGGTAGGGTATCTTGTACCTTTTTATCACCTCTCTACAGTATTTGCACTCTGTCATTCTTTCATAAATGCATTCACTGGAACATGACAATCTGTTCTTGTTTTTGTTTTCCCAGGTCTAGATTGGAAAGTCTTCACTAGTTCCTGCCTCCCAAAAAAGTTCAGAGAAGATGTGACTTTTGGAGGAATCACCTACAAAGTTAGCGGAATTCCAGACGGTAAGATGAAAGCACCCTGAGGTTTTGATTGCCTTCCCAGTGCCTTGGATGCAGCAATCCGTGCATTCCTTTCTCAACTCTGGAAAACAATAGAGTACAGTACAATACAGTCTCTCATGAGAACATTTATCCGCAAAAGTTTCTGTAACCTTGGCGCCAAACGCATGTTTTGTCATCCTCTCTTTTTCTGTCTTCCCTCTTGAACAATTATACTGCAGTCAACCATGTATTTAAACAAAACGAAAACTGTCAGTTAACTTCACAAATAAGGCAGTCACTCCCATACCACAGTCAAGTAGCCAAAAGATGCTGGGCTTGTCCCTGAGTTGTTATTTTTTGTGTGTAACGAGCGGCTTGATCTGGACCGCTCACAATTATGTGGTAAAAATAGACAGCCCAACAGGGCCGCACTAACTGCTGCTCTTGTCAGCACATGGTTTTGCCGGCACAACTGATCCAACCATACCCATGGGGCTGTGTGAAACTTGTCCTTCTGGGGCTTCCCTTGCATATTATCTGGTGAGCCCCCAGCTTCAACCCCTTCTAACCTCAAACTGACAATTGCATTCCAACCATTGCTGCCTCCAAGCACCTTTACCTCATTGTTTACTCCACCATTTTCAATATTAGTTAACTACTTGTCAAAACTACTCTTTCTTCAGGCTATGCAGGATATAAGCTGTGCTACTATGAGGTTATGAAGGTCATCAAAGGAGTAGTGGAGCAGCCTTATGAAGTGAAGGGCAGCAGTGTCTTTTACGCCTTCTCCTACTACTTCGACAGAGCTGTGGAGTCCGGCCTCATTGGTGAGTGGGCACAGACACAAGAGTCACCTTCCAGTGCCATTATCTTTTATGCTGATTATCATCTTTTGCACAAAATAGGTATTCAAATTGAATGTTTGTTTTTTTCTGCACAGATGGCAGTCGAGGTGGTGCACTTGAAGTCAGGGATTTTAAGAAGAGAGCAAAGGAAGGTAAGAGTTACATGTTATCTTCTCTAGGATGTGTTTGAGACCAACAATCTTACAAGTTATATATATCAGTCCTCTAACCACTAAAACTTCATGCAACACAGTCTAAACAGAAAAAAGCACTGAAACTTGTTTGTGCTCAAACACTTGGTACAATTGCTCCAAATTGGCACAGCTTATCCTGTCAAAAAAGAATTTATTACAACAGTAAAATGTAACCGATTATTTGCTAAAATGTGTTTTGGACATTGATTATAAGACCAATGTAGTTTATTATAGAGTAAATACATGTTAACATACATGTTAACATCACTATAAAATGTTATCAGCTCAAGTGTGTGACACTTGCAGTGCCCCTGTAAAACCAGATTTATAGCAAGTAGGAATGAGTTGATGTGTTATGTAAGGCTGTTTGTGTTGTGAGAACACTGTCACAAGTCTGGCTCAGGCTGGGCTGGCAGCTGAGCTGAAGATGTCTGTCTGGCCCAGGCAGGAGGGCACCTGACAGCCACACACCACCTGGGGGCTGACACATACTGAAACACAAACTGTGTACAAGGCTGTTTAACACTGCCACCCACCCGCAGCCTTGTGCTGACCCTCAGCCGTTCTTGCACCTCCCTGTTTATTCAGCCAAACAAAACAGAAAGGTCATCTTTTAATCATGTAGCACAGGGGTTAGAAAAGATGTTTTTTTTTTGTTGCTAAAACATGGAACGTGACTCCATTATATGATGCAACAAGGTGTCTCCGTCAAATGCTTTTTTTGTCAGTGTTATGTGAAACCTGTGTTAATGTCATGTCTGTAACGTGTGGCTTTTTGTGTTTGCAGTGTGCAACAAAATGACCAAGTACCGTGCTATCAGCCCCTTCCTCTGCATGGATATGACATATATCACTTGTCTGCTAAAGGAGGGTTTTGGCTTCAAGGACAGCACTGTGCTGCAGGTAAGCAAATCAGGACAGGTTACTGTGGAGAGTGAGAGTCAAAGAGATACAAAATATGAAAAGCTACATGACAAAACCTTCTTATTCACACACAAACAAAATTTTACAAGACTTAAACCTTTTATTTTTCAAAACAATGACAGTAAGATGTGTTTGTTTCTTTGTGGTGTTAATGATCCTGTCACTCTGTTTAACAGCTAGCCAAGAAAGTGAACAACGTGGAGACAAGCTGGGCCCTGGGGGCAACCTTTGACTTCTTCAGAAACCTCAACATCCACTAAGGACAGCTCGCTGTCACTGCAGCCGGCACTGAGAGGGACAGTCTGTCACTGTGGGGCTTCCCGTCCTCTGTCCATCCTCGATCAGCCCGTCCCCTCACAGACACACCTGGTCCCACCATGCTTTCTCACCCACTACACCCCTCCTCTTTTCCTCAACCTCAGCACCCGGCGAACACTCCGAGAACTGTTGAAAGAAATAAATCACTATATTTTTATAAGGCCAGCTATTTCTACTGTATGTTGAGCTCATAACTTGTGGGCTGACTTTATTTTTGTAAAACGTTTACATTTTTGATTCCTCATGGGTGTCTGATCTGAAATGCCTTTCTCACCTACCTGTTAAGTGTGTAGAGGGTAGTTTAGAAGCAATACAACCAGTCATGGTATTTGGTGGTTACTGTAGTCCTGGTGTGCACTGTACAGTACAGTGGAATATATTTAGAGACTAGTTGCTGGAAGTGCAACCATAATTGTCTTAAATGCTTGTAAATCAATCTTCTTTTCATTCTAGCAGTACATACTTTTAGAGAACCCTAATTAATTTGCCCCTATCATTGGAAAAAGAGCTGTTGACAACCATATAGCTCTTTTTCTTCAACTTTGCACATAACACTTTAATTGCAGATATTGTAGCTAAGATGTGATCAGTTGCTTTGATGTTGACTAAAGAGTTGTACATATTCACCATGACTGAGGGGGCAAAGAGAGCGCTGAGAGAGAGAGAGAAAGAGATGCCCCTCACAGGATGTGTTGTATAGCGGTTACATGTGAGGTTAATGTCTGTAGTTTTAAAGTCCAGCCATTATTTTTGTTTTGTCTGAAGTGGAAAAGACTTTATCAACCATAGCTAAATTGCAGGGGCCCTAGGTCTGAACTCTATTTTAGACTAGAAATAGAAAGACCTCTCATCAAGTGAGAGCATCCAACAACGTAATTTACAGCCATTAGATACAGCAAAAATTTAAACAGAAATTATGAAACCTGACTCCTCCATTTGTTGCTGTGCCTCAAAAAGATTGGCAATATTGAATTCTGTTTTTGAATTAATTTTTCTTGTGAACTGTACAAATATTTAAATAACTTTATCTAATGTAGAGTATTTTAATTATCCTCATCCAATATTAACTCTTGAACTTTCTGTGTAACTGCTCTTTAAATCATGCCTTTGCTGTCTTTTCAGTATTCAACAAGTTTAAATAACTACTGCTGTATATATATAAAATGTAAACTTTTATTAGTGAAATCTTTTGACAGGAAACTGCTTTTACATTGCAAAAACTTTATGCTGCACAGCTGCTCAGAAATGTCTGTATATTCATCAATATGAATAACCTGACTGACAATATGTAAATTGCTGTTTTTATTAAATCCAGTGAAATTAGTGTATACTACACATGTATGTTTTAATAAAACATAAAAAATGTACTTTGTGTATTTATACTTTTTTATATCCACAGTAATAAAATTCTACAGTGTGTTCTAGTACCTAGTTGCATATGTAAAAATTAATTTCATCTTTGAATTGAGCTTAAAATGCTTTAATCAAACTGTGCATACATTGGATTTATGACTACACAGTCTGTATACTGTTCCCTCCATCTGAGAATGAAGTGCTTCACATATCTTCATATCATATCTGAGAAATGTACATCTTGGATATCACTGATTGGTTATGATATGCTCGGGAGAGCTGCAATGTCATGTTCTATGTGGATTTGTTTAGCAACAAAGCACATACAAGAACAAAAATCACAAAGGAGTAAAATATATCTTTATTCTTATAATTATTTTTTTTTTACATTCACAATTTTTACAGCCTTTTAAAGCTTACAGTCTTTGAAGATCCACCAACGACCTAGCATGACGAATGCATCACTTGCTTGCAAATGCCACGATCTGCTCCTGTAGAGGCAAAAGAGACATCAACTCCGAAACTCTGCAATCTTTGAATCACGCTTACTAAAACCCTGTTACAAGTGCGTGGCACTGCAGACCTCTAAACAAGACCTGTAAACCAGTGAACTCACAACATTTAATATGGAAAAAATGTCAAGTTTAACTTTTGTGCCTCCACAGTGAACTGCCTTTACAACCAGTTACAGTTGTGTTGGTCTGAATCACTTAGTAGGGAATAAAGCCATTTCACGAGTGGTCGGTAATAAAAGGGGTGTGAAAACACAAGCCAACACCGCTGTCCGCTGCCCAAGGGCCAGCCCTGCACCCCACCCACACACTTTTGGTAACACTAAATTTGGGGCTAAACTTAGATGCCATAGTAGTAGGTTCGGAACCCTGGAAATTATAGACACCGCTTAAGTAAAGCTCCGTGTATTCAGAAAAAAAGGTGGAGGGTGGGGTCAGGGTGGAGGTGGAGCTTAGGTTTGTCAGGTGGTTGATGTTATCTGAGTGACGGCCAGGTTCACTGGGATGTGCAGGAGGACATGTTTGGAGGTAGAGGCTAGAAGAGAGGGAGCTTACTTTTAGTGCTGGGAGCATGTTGGTGGCCTGCAGACCAAAGGTGCGTAGGAGAACAGCGGGAGCGGCATTAGTGGAGTAAAGACGTTTCATGAGGTCGATGGCAGCCATCATGGGCAGATTGTGTCGCTGCCGTTCGGTTTCATATTGTAACAGGTGCTGCATCGCTCCTGCACAAACAAGCAAAGACTATGGGTTAAGAACTGAGGCTATAGTTTAAGCTTGTGTAGATCTGTCATATGTTTTCAGCATTAAGTCAATACACTGGTGTTATTTTGACTTCAGAACATTTAACAGTGGAAAAAAATAAACACAATATCTCATAACAGGATTACATTTTTTTTTTAATAGGGAAAGCAACTTACATATAGCTCTTGGCAGAATGAACAGAAAAAAACATTAAATAAATGTTGCCGGAAAAGCTGATGCTTTTTATAATTCAGGTCAACAGCATGCGTTTGAGTTGGGGCTCTGGAAAAGAGCTTAGGGGAAACCACTGTGCTATGGTTGCAGCGCTTGTGTCTGTTTAGAGTTCTCACTAACCCAGGTCCTTCCCATCAAAGGCTGCCTGGCTCACGAGCTGTGTTAGACAAGCCACATCCCCAAAGCCCAGGTTGGCTCCCTGACCCGCCAGAGGATGGACACGATGGGCTGCATCCCTACGAAGACAAACATATCCCTCTCTGTCCGTACACATTCCACTCACAGCATGCTGCTGTATTTTAATGCACCATGCAAGATCCAAGGGTTATTCCCATACATGTGAAGCAAAACATTAGTTGAGGCAACAAAAAAGAGCTGAAAAGCCAGTTTGACAAGGTGATTTTTAGGACTTTTTCCAATCGGTATTTTGTAAATGTTTAGGCCATTACTTTCATTAGGACTATCTTACCCAATGAGAGCTACGCGGTGCCTGATGTACTCTGATGCATGGCCGATGCCCAGAGGAAACATGACTCTGGACTTTGGGCCGATCCCTGCCACACTTGGGGGAAGCTGTCGAGGTGAACCTGCAGACGGCATTATGACCGACAGGGCGCCGCGGAACAGAGAGCCAGCCGTCTCAATCAGCTCTGACTGGTTCTCATTACGCCACTGTTAGGGCACACACAGACAGGCAAAAAGACAGAGACATATTCACAGAAAAAGAAAAATTACCAAAAAGAGAAAAAACAGACATCATCCCTTTGAGTGGACAAAGAAATTAGCTGACATAGGAGCAAAGCTGAACTCCAGGCCAGCAAAAGTGCTCTTTTTCCCCCTCCCTAACTAACTGGTTTGGCAGGGCTTAGGGAGCTGGGCTAATTAAAAGAAGATGCCGGCCAGGCTATGCAGTTGAATTAGCTCTGTTTAAAAAACATTACATGCAGTAATGGTCGACACTGGGAGACCACAGGTTTAATTAGCAAACCAGGCCTGAAACCAAACGTGACTCAACCGTGGTGACCCCGTCCATCAGCAGGCCCGGTAAAAATAGCCAGCTTGGGAAAAAGGAGTTTCTCCAAACATTAAAAAAATGGATAGACTGGATATTATTTACTTAGTGAAAAATTACTTATGTATAAAGTTTGGCAAAACAATGACAACTTTGTTTGTATGAGTCACAAAAAACAGTTCATGAAGAAGCCCTGCCACATTTAGCAACACTGCAAACAAATACAGAAATGTTGCAACATCTTCCTGACAGATGCAAAGTCTGACTATGAATACAACACAAGCAGTTTAATGGTTAAAGCAAGACTCACAAAGGCAGAGTTGATAGCGTCGACAAAGCTCTCCTCATCCAGCTCCAGCAGCTCCTCTGCCAGCCGATGGCTGGTTGACCACACCAGAGAGCTCTCTGTGTCCGACAGCTGCAGTGCACAGAGCGTGGTCGTTAAAACGTTATCAAATACTTATGAGACGGATATGAAAATAAAAATACTGCAGTAAATAATGCAGATATATTACCGGTAACATTGCAATGGGTCCTGTTGGGAGGAACCTTTGCCATGCGACATTGTTTTCTGTGGGCTGTCAAACACAAAAATCAGATTAAATTGAAAAGTATACTAAAGTATTGCATTGCAATGTATTTTATGGCATACATTTTAATGACATATCTTGCACATAAAAACAAGGTATTACAAAGTGTACTTCTGGGTGGGGTGTATTGTTCTCAGCTGTGACATTTTAAATTACTATCATAATAAAGATACTACATTGTAAATCCACATATACATATACTGTTTATTTCTATCCATTACAATATGCGGGGAGCATGCGATGAATGTGTTACTCACCTCTGATAAGTGCAGCACAGCAACCACAGCAGATTGGTCATAATTCCACTTGATGGTGGGTATCCCCAATTCCCGCCTTACCATTGAGTTTGGTCCATCTGCACCAATCTGAAAAACAGATGAGCAAAAGGGAAACGGTAAAAAACAAAAAAGGACAAGAACAGATGAATAACTACAGTTTGCAATGATGTAAATCAAACTAACCAACAGCTTCGTCTGAACAGTCTCACCGCTCGCCAACGTGACCTTGACCCCTGGGATGGAGTCTGCTGCCTGGTGGGGCAGGGGCCACGCATACTGCACCACCTTGGACCTGTACTTCACTTGCACATTATCTGACAGACAACAAGGACATAAAACTGGTGACTACAAAGGCAGCAGAAAAGAAAAAGAGCAGTGATTCTCGAAACTAAATCAATGCTTTGCTACTTAGGATGGTTTCCCTGCAGCCAAAGCAGTGTAAGATCTATAAACCACCATATAAAAACACCACTGGTTTGCCTTCCTGGCACATGTTAGCTGCAACAGTTTACATTTGACAATCTTCTTAATGGTCTTGGCCTGCAACACTGCCTTAACTAGTAGTGTTTATCTACAAGAACACCACGCCACACTTTGCACATGCTGCATATTAAGCGGCCCTTCCTAAAATATCAGCAGCTGGACATCCCAAACATGAAAGGATCCTGAGCTACGCTGGCTCATGCCAACTTGGAGTGGGACCCATCCACAGAACGGCTACTGGTTCCTGAAAACGAATGTCAAATATGGATTGGAGAGCAGGGTTACATTGAAACCAGCTGGTGTGGAGCACAATTTTCATGTACTGCATCTTGAGCATAACAACACCACAGCTAAAATGAGAGGAGAGAGAGAGAGAGAGAGAGAGAGAGAGAGAGAGAGAGAGAGAGAGAGAGAGAGAGAGAGAGAGAGAGAGAGAGAGAAGCGGACAAACGGGAGGCACATGAGGCAAAAACGTGCTGAAACCACACATCCTTTGTTTGGTGCAAAATGTTGAAAACTGTTTATAAATATGCTACTTTAACTGTCAAGCACATAACAAAGCTAAGTTTTATTTGCGTACCTCACAAAAGTTGGTCTACTGTCAACGGCAATACAGCCCTATGCACTGTCAGCGCTTTAGTGTCTTAAGAGGTGGCAAAGCTTGGGAGCACATGGCATCTTTAAATAGGTCACTGGACCACTTCACGTGTCCTCAGAGGGTGCCGGGCCCTGCAGTTCCCAAAATGTGAGGGTTTGATTGAAATTGCAGGAAAAACATGAGCGGCTCCAAGGGTTTAACCTGTCTTTAAAAACAGTCACCGGGGGAGAGAGTACAAATAAATAAAACCTGGGGACAGGATGGAATAAATGTGGTGGCATTAGCTGCCAGACTCGGCAGCCATTAGGCAGATGGAACAGGAATCAAGAGGTCTTACAGAGCACTGCTGCTTACTGTGTGGGGCTTCATGTTTTAATCATAAGTGCTGTGCTTACCGGACAGGCTGTCTAGCTGTTTAGTGAGTGCAGCCACAATGATGTCGTTCTCCACGATGTATGCCATCTCGTCCTGCAGGTTCTCCTTATCAAACGTGATCAGGGCATCTGAGCAGGCATCCCAAACCTAAATGAGAGACTCATTATGCCTGCGGTCTACAAGTCTATCCTTAAATGCATCCCCTCTCCCTATATATAGCTGGGCAGAGAAGCGCCGTTTCATAGAGCTAAACACATCAAAGTTGTTAACTGCTGCTGGAGGTTGGCACAGCCTACATACATCAAGCCCTCAGGTTGGTCGGCAGATTAATGCAGCTCTCTGGACATTTGTGATGTGGATTTTTTTTTTTTTTTTTTTACACACAAATAACAAATGACATGTTTGTGAACATAAAGAGTGAGTCAACGTTTATCCGCAACCAAAACCGACAGAATGAGATAAAGTTTTAGGTTACTGTAATTCCAACCCTGAAAGTACTGTTTGAGTTAAACATGCGGGGGTGAAAAGTGTTTGTACAAGGTTAATCCTCTCCTGGGTTGTAACTATGGTGACAAAACCCATCATTCTGCAGTAATATGCTGCTGCACTACTTTTTTCCAACTTGCCATAAAGTAGGGGGATATTCCCTACAGAAAACCACTAATGGCAGTGGGTTTGCAACATGTGATAAATGGTTGGGAAGAAAGAAAATGCGGGGTGAAAAGATGCAGTGCTGAGGTAGAAACTAAACCCTCAATGGTTAATGGACATTTAAGGTGGAAGAGCATTTAACTGCACGGAAAGAATGTTTTTTAGAGCTGACCTGCAGTACATACTTTTCAGTGCAATTGGTGATATGACTGAGATTCCACGGACAAACAAGCCAAAACAGTGGTAGCAGAGTGAAGGTATAATGGGAGAGGTACACTACCATAATCACTGTAAGGCACTGCATGATGACATCTTAGGCCCAGAGAGAAACCCTGCGGTGGGGTGTTTGGTACACACCGACCACATCTTACAAGAGGGACTGAGCCTGCACCCACAGCCGTAAAGTGGGTTCACTCTGCAGCAAACAACCACTCTCCTTATCTTTCATCTTCTTCCCGTTGTTCACATGAATCTTCATAATTATAAGATGTGGGGAGTACCAATTTGAAAATGTCAAAATGATTTACTTTTCATAAAAACATGGCTTTAATAAATAAAACGTGCATGGTCAAGGAGCCATCCAGTAGTTAAATATGCCAGGAGATAGCCTTTTTAAAATATACCTTTAGCATTCCTTGTGCCACAAATCCTGCAAAGCTATTGAAAAGGCATACATTTCACAAAGGAATGAACAAAATGCATGTTACACGAAACCCCTGTATCCAGCCATTTTTTATGTGAACAATTACATACAATATACATGATTATATGATGCAGTATTGTGATGCTTGTTCATTAAGCTAAATGACTGAGTAGAAGCTGAGAGTCACAGATTTTTTTCTCCACAAATTGTATGGTGCTGTGATTGATGGATGACAGAAATACATACAGTATGCCTGTGAATTAGAAAGTCTGGGGGACATATGAAGAAAAACTTTCTGTAGCAGAAGTATTTGGGGAGATGCTCCGTACTGCAGTAGGCTCTTTTGTCTATCTTGAAATTAGACTTTTATGAAGTTATCAGGCTCCTCTCCTATGGAACCAGCTCCCAATCTGGGTTCGGGGGGCAGAAACTGTCACCTCATTCAAGAATGAACTTAAAACTCTCCTATTTGATAAAGCTTATAGTTAGGGAGTGAGGAGTTGCAGTGTCCATCTATCTGGCCCACCTGCTTCTCTTCATAATTGTTAGATTAATAACATATAACAAAAGTAGAGGGAGGCAGGCCAGCAAAGCCCGATCCGGCAGGGTAGAGTTCAAAGCCCGAACAGGCTACCTCTCCTTATGTCCTGTCTCTCTTAGTTACGCTGTTATAGTTTTAGACTGCCGGGGGACTTCCTTCCTTCCTTTGACACACTGAGCTGCTCTCTCCTCTCCCTTTCTATTACCATTTGTGTGCATCCCGTCCCAGAAATGCTTGTTATTAATCCTAGCTTCTGGGGAGTTTTGAAATTAGACTTTTATGAACCTTCGACATTGAAGTACGATGGCAGTTGCTGTATCCTTGTGTTGCACAGATTTTGAAAAGCAACTTAATGTAATAGTGAGCTAAAGATCAACATACCTGCATCTTTTTATAGGGCTTGCACCTCATCTTTGTGATGTGCTCCCATGCTCCAATACCTGTGTGTGCACAAAAACATTTCAAAACAATTACAATACTGATTTAAAGGTTATGTACTTGTTATTCATAGCAGTAATATAGCAGCAACAAACTATTAGCTAGGTAAAGATGTAGTGGAGTAATGGCATCCTGAGCAGAGAATGAAGTCACACTCCCTCTATGTGTGCTGTAACCTGAGCTTCTCTGTTCTTTGTTTTAATAGCCAGTCCGGTCGTGCATGCATGTGAGTGCATGTGGCTGTAAAAAAAAAAAAACAACATTGGTGTTTCACGCATTGGGGAACGGTCTGTGAGAGCCACGTGGAGGCAATTCCAGCCCGTAGTATTTTGAGTAAAGTCCCTTTATTTGCAGCAATATATGCCCATGTTTAACAAATAACTGTGTTCATACAAAGTTAAAACATGAATTGGGGTGAAATTTCAGTGGAAGTGTACATGTTTAAAAAATGTGCAGTGTATAAGGAAATGGCACCAACAACCAGGTGCTAATCTAGTAATGTGGATGTGTTTTCATCTGTTTAGCTGAGGATGAGTTAAAGCCCATAAAACGTCTTAAAAGTGGTAGAGGGCAATATCTTATCTAATTATCTTAAAAAACAATAGAATTAGAATTTAAAACATGTAAAGTTACTGTTAATGATATGCAGTCAAGTATGAAAATTTTGTGAAGGCAGTGTTCCATAAGCAAGAGACAAGTTCTTGCCTTTTACTTTTTGTGTGGGTGCCATTGGGAGGCAATAAGGACACAGCCAAGCACAATGTTTCAAATCAATGCATTCTGATCAAATTCTCTATTGAAATTTCAGTGTCAAAGTCTCTGATCAGACACAGGGCACTATGACACTATGAAGTCAATAAACGGTACACAAATAATGCAAGAGAGCGGTGTTCTTTGAGATGTTAAGCAAAGCTTTAGCCTCTCTATCTCTCACTGACACCTGCGTGCAAATTACTGTTACTGAAACTATTGTAATGCATGATCTACTGGGGAGATACTCCAATTGTTGTTGTCCATGCTCTAATCATTGAACTGCTTAGTTGACTACATCCGGTAGTTGACGTTATTTTAAGACCTGAATCAGGATAAACGTGGAAGAACTTATGTGTCAGGAGTGAGAGGTGAGGAGGGTAGGTGAGAAAATAACAATCTTTGCTGAACACTTGAAAATGAATCTGTATTTGTCTTTGTAAACTTACATATGGTTCATTGTTGAGAAGTACGTGTGTAAAACAGTATTTATATGTACATTACAGGTAGCCCGAAAGCTGAAATAACTAAATGCACAGGTCTAGACTGATGGTCTTTAGCTATTTTTAATGGATTCTAGACCAGAGATGGCAAATTCAGGACATAGAGCATGTTTCATAGACCAGTCCATCAAGCTAAAGTTACAGGGGGGGACAAATAAGGTCAGATATGATCCCTTCTTAGCCGAGGAGACTGGACAGTGTCTGATCCCTTGCTTACCTTGTTGGAGCCATTTATAAGTCGAGCACCACAAGCTTCTTACAGAAAGAAAAGGTAGTCACCACAGAAATAACTTATTTAAATTTTTTGATTATTTCTGTCTATGGTGACTGCCCTTTTTAAATGTACAAAGCCTTTCAAACAAATTTATAAACCATTTGACAGTGATGTGTATGTGTGTCAGATTGTGTATGATGTCAAGCAGGGAGTGAGGAGTTGCAGTGTCCACCTATCTGGCCCACCTGCTTCTCTTCATAATTGTTAGATTAATAACATATAACAAAAGTAGAGGGAGGCCGGCCAGCAAAGCCCGATCCGGCAGGGGAGAGTTCAAAGCCCGAACAGGCTACCTCTCCTTATGTCCTGTCTCTCTTAGTTACGCTGTTATAGTTTTAGACTGCCGGGGGACTTCCTTCCTTCCTTTGACACACTGAGCTGCTCTCTCCTCTCCCTTTCTATTACCATTTGTGTGCATCCTGTCCCAGAAATGCTTGTTATTAATCCTAGCTTACTAGTTTACTCCCCGGAGTCGTTATGTTTTTTCCCCCAGCGTATTTCCTTGGAGAACGTTGACACCAAGATCCTGGTTGCAGCTGTCGCCGTGGTCCTGCTGCACTCCCTGCTGAGCTCAGCGGTGCCCTGCTGCTTCCTGCTACGTCCATCCATGCTCTGCTGGGCCACGCTACATCCTGTAACGCCCTGCAGCGCCCTGCAGCGCCCTGATATGACATGAACTACTACGACTACCATTTGAAGCCACTGTTCCATTATTAATTTGACTATTATCGCCACTGTTCATCATATCCCAACCGGCCCGTCAGACACCGCCTACCAAGAGCCTGGGTCTGTTCGAGGTTTCTTCCCAAGAGGGAGTTTTTCCTCGCCACTGTTGCACTGCTTGCTCTTGAGGGAATTACTGTAATTGTTGGAATTGTTGGGGCTTTGTAAATTATAGAGTGTGGTCTAGACCTACTCTATCTGTAAAGTGTCTCGGGATAACTCTTGTTATGATTTGATACTATAAATAAAATTGAATTGAATTGTATACTGTACCACTGAGGATGGTGGCAGATCCTGGACTGATGGAGCTGACTCTGATGCTGTAGTTTTCTGGGACCTTGTCCATCACTTTCTTGTTGCCTGCTTCAAGCAAAAGAATCTTCTTACCCTCTAAGTTTGGATCCATACCTGTCATAAAAATCATGTAAATATTGTATAAAAAATGCAGCACATATAGGATTGAGTCTCAGCAATGTTGCTAAAGTATAAATATTGTGGTGAAGAAGTGCTTATTTATTACTGGTATCATCAATTATGACTCTATAAGTTTCCCCCCCATTGCATCACATCTCATAGTTCATATGTTAGTAGCTTTTATAGTAATTATCACAAGTCTTAGCTCTTGATTACACTATTTTTTTAATTTAAATCTGACTGATTAATAATAGCTGAAGTCACACGTCAAAAGGTGGTAACTTAGGGGAGGGTGTCACTCACCAAGGGAACATGCCATTGCAGATCCAACCATTCCTCCCCCGGATATAATAACATCATAAACCTCATTCTTGCCAGAATCGTCCCCATGTTCTGCGCTCACTAATCCTCGGCTGGTGATTTTTATAGCAGATAAATGCTTTTCTGCAATTAAACACCGGCCAAGTCCGTTAAAGGTCGCCCTTGTGAGCTTGTACATGATTCTGTCTTCACTTTGTCTTCAAATGGGACAAGCCTCGCATGAAAAAGGAAAACCGGTCCAACTTTGAAGTCTCGATTCTGTCATATGTCACTCAGACAAACAGACAGACAGACAGACCCTTGAATGTGTCCTAATAACGGCAGCTGTGTCCCTTCTGTAATCCAGCCATGTTGGGTACAGGTTGTGTACACACATAGACAGTAGCGCTCCAGAGAAAGTACTTCCGGGTTGCGTGTCCAATCACAGAAGACGTCTGTCGCGGCTGACCGTTGCTGCTTCTGTCCACAAACAGTGCTAATGCTACCAAAACGGAGGAGTGAGTGGAGCTAAGTAATGCACTTGCTTCGTTTCAGGTGTAATACTCTGTTATTTTTACAACAGACTCATTAGTTTACCGAATAAGCTGTAGTGTATATCTTGTTAGCGGAGATATAACGCTAACGGTAACGTTACGAGTTTGGAAGACGATTCGACGTCAAGAAACACTTCCCTAAAACTCATCTTTTACCAGGTTGGCGACCCATTATTACTTTCATTTTGTATTATGTGCTTTTAAGTGGCAGAAAGTACAATGCAGGTTTGTATATAAGTACAATATAAATACGTATATAATTTAGCTTAGCTACAGCTAAATATAAATGTCCCTAGCTAAATCGTCTTTAAAGCTAACGTAATATGTTGAGGGCGCAGAGGTCGGGTTACCATGGAAACCGGTTTACACAGACTGGAGGTGAAGTTGTCATCTTAGAAAATGTTAGAAAATACCTCAGTGAAAAATGGCCATTAAATGGGACGTCTTCAAATTACTTGTCCTGTCCAAAACAACAGTCTGAAACCCAGACAATTAATTATTTATCATATAAAATTAAGAACAGAAAATCCTCACGATTTAAGAGTAGAGCTGCAACTAAAAGTTATTTAATTTTTGATTCATTATTTTCTTGTTATTTTCTCGAATAAACTCAAATTGATGGTTTGGTCTACAAAATAGAAATAGAAAAAAGAAAATAGTGAAAAATGTCCATTACAGTTCCCCAGAGCCAGTGGTGACATATTGAACTGCATGAGTTGTTCTACCAGCCAGTTGAGGTGGTTCGGGCATCTGGTAAGGATGCCCCCTGGGCGCCTCCCTAGGGAGGTGTTCCAGGCACATCCAGCTGGGAGGAGGCCTCGGGGAAGACCCAGGACTAGGTAGAGGGATTATATCTCCAACCTGGCCTGGGAACGCCTCGGGATCCCCCAGTCGGAGCTGGTTAATGTTGCTCGGGAAAGGGAAGTTTGGGGTCCCCTGCTGGAGCTGCTCCCCCCGCGACCCGACACCGGATAAGCGGACGAAGATGGATGGATGGATGGATGGATGGAGTTGTTCTACCCAATGGTCCAAACCCAAATATATTAAATTTACAAAAAGAAACAACCAACAACTAGCTACAACATATATTCAAATTTAAGAACTAGAGAATGTTGGCATTTCTTCATAAGAAAATGACATAAATGAACAAAAAATTATGAAAATTGTTGCCAATTAATTTTCTGTCATCCTTGCATTTCTGCTCTCTTTAAAATGTTGTTAAACTGTTATATTTAAGAAAATGTACAGAGTCATTGTGGTTCTGTGTGTTTTGATGTGTATGCCCATGTTTTAAAAGGTTATTGAAAGTATTGGCACCATGGAATGTGTGTTATTTTGTCAAAGATCACATTTTATTATTTTGTGTAACACTTTGTGTTGGAATTATACGCTGAAGTAATACATTTTTTTTCATGAATTCACTTTCCATTGATAAACAAATAGATGAATGAATTAGGCATTTCAGCACTAACTCAGAACAGAAGAACTTTTTGTTTACACGAATAAAGTAACCTTTCACAGCTTTTGTTTGTGTCATAGGTCAGAGAAATATGCTGAAGCTAGAGACCTTGCTGGAAGATGGACTCAGATCAGAGTTAATGCTTCAGCAGCAGCTGAAAGCCCTGAGTCAGGCACTCAGGCAGCAGCTGCAGGAGACAGAAAAGAGACAAAAAGAGGAGCTTGAGAAGAGGATTCATCAGAACTCTCTACTGTCAATGGATGTAGGCAGAGAGTCCGGTGATAGAAATGAACTGAAACATCAGCCCATGTAGGTTTCATCAAATGTCTTTTATGTTTTGTTGATCATGATTATGAGATATCTATTTCCTTAAAGATCTTTACTGTTTTTTTCAGACATATGGGAATGAGGAGATCCACCTCTACATCTGCCCTCACCTCAGACAAAGAGACTTTGCACCATCTCAGACTGATAGAGAGGCCTAAGTCATCTTCTCCAGCCTTGGTAACTTCAAACTGGAAGAATAGTTCAGTCACAGCTTCCACGCTGACTCCTGCCAGGACTCAACATTGTGAGCGGTTAGCTTTATCTAAAACAACAGAGATGAGCAAAGAGGAGGAGGCCAAGGCTGAGTGTCAAAGGAAGTTCCGTGCTCTCCCAGTGCCCGGCCATGTCATTCAACCCATCTATCAGGAGATGATGGAGCTGAGAGAAAAGGAGAGAAAGCAGGGCTGTGAGCAGAGGAGAGATTTCTTGCTCTCCATTCAAAGACCTTTCAGCTTCCAGGAGAGAGAAAAGGAGAAAAGGGAAAAATTTACAGCAATGTTAAACCAAGTCTCACATGGTCAGAAAAACAAGGCTGCTACTGTAAGGAAACCTCCTCACAAAGAGGTAAAAGACTCGCCAGATTCTGAGTTGAAAGGTGGGTTTCCATTTCTGATGGAAGGATATTGGCTAGTGTTTGGTATAATAGTGGTAATTGATTTGAAAATATGAAGAGATCAGATTCTTTGTAACATAACTTTATGTGTCACTTTATGAACTGCCATCTTAGAACAGTATAAAGGACACTGGTTCCCAACTTTATTGGGTTGTGACCCTTTCTAGCCAGGCAATGGCTATTTGTGACCCGCCATTGAAATAAGATAAGAGTTATAAGAGTTTAAATAAGAGTAAAATAAGAATTTCCTTGGTACCACTCACTTAGATTTCACAAGAAAAAGTCAAAGATAAAAAAATGAAATAAACAGTTATATATATATATATATATATATATATTACTTTTTCTTTCCCAACATATTAATCATCTCCTAACCCCCACATGTTGAAAACCACTGGTATAGTCAGTAGTTATAAGATAACGGTGCTGTAAAACAAGACTTCCTGTCAACATTAGACAATATTACAAATACATGTTATTTTACTTGTTATGCTACTAAAATAAAATAAATTTATTAATTAAATAAAATTTTAAATGACGTGGTGATGTCACAAAGGAGTGCCTTACATTATTTAAAACGAAATGAAACCGTGTAGATGTACAGAGCAATTCAATGTTGGCTTCTCAGCAGCCTATACACAAACAGTGCTTTGTTTTGTACAATAAGTGTTATAAAATGTATTGAAAATACAATGATACACACATAATTTCTATAATGTCACATTGGAAGCACGTAAACAGTAGGTCTGATACATTTTATGTAATGACATGACTTCATCCTCTACTGTACCTCATTGTAATTCTGTGCAGACCAGGAGCTTTTGCAGACAAGTCCCTACTCAGACAAGAATCCTACTGTGTCTGGCAGCCCGAAACTTCGCACTGCCGAGCGCACCAGGAAAGAAAGGTTGGGCTTCCTGTATGAGAGACCTAGCTTCCAGCCAAAAATCATCCAGCATGTCCCTGATTTCAGCAGGCTGCACAAAGCTTTGCAGACAGAGGCGCTTAGAAAAACACAGAGTAAAGATGTGATAAAATGTCAGCCCTTCTATCTGAGGACATCAACTCTCCCTGCAAGGCAAAGTAGGATGAGCTCTGAAAACGCACAGGTAAATGCTTTTCTTTACCACACACCTGTTTGTTTATATTTTTTAGTTGCTATTATTCATTTATTCATTTCAGTGCAGTGATTCTCAGAATATGATATCATTTTTGGTTTAGTCTCTGTTGTTTTGAATTTTATCCTTGATTTTGTATATATGCATTTCATTAATTCCCTGCCTAACTATGGTAAGCAGAGGTATAAGAATTAATTACCAATATTTTCCAAGCTATTACATGAATAAAATGTAAAGAATAATGCCTGTCTTGAAGAGCCAGTGTCTCTCAAGGAATTATATAAGATGACAATCGCCCAGATGGCTTCACATTTTAGTTTTACATTACACTCTCTGTTTGATGCATGCCTTGAGACATATCCACCCACCACTTTGTCAAGTTTGTCAAGATACTTCTCTTTTTTTAAAGCTGATAGGAAACCACTAGCCTTCCTTAAAGACTCTTATGTTTTAGATGACGAACAGTGCTGATTGCCTAAATCCTTGCTCGTTTAAAAAAGTCCATATCACTATGATTGCACCAGATGTAGAATAACTGGCCTAATAAGAACAGATGTTTACCTTACAGTGTTTGCCAACTGTACAATACTCTATCATGTGTTCCTGTGGTCCTTCAACACTCAGAAGTGTTTATTTCATAACATGACAAATGACTTTGACCTGGTCACATTTGACTTTCTATTCTGGAGTATTTTGTTTGATGGTGAAAGATTTATTGTATGGGTTAAGTTCTTGTGTGGCTTATTTGTTATTTTTTTAGGCTTTTCAGACCAGTCCCCTCAGTTGTGGAACTGTAAAGCTATGTAAAATATGTACAGTGGGCCCTGTTTAGAGAGGGAATATTTCCCTCCCTTCAACAGTTGTATTTCAAACTTTCTCCACCTCATAATTTATCAAGTTCAAGCGCTATTTCTACACCTTTTTTTTTTATGGGGTTAAATACTTATTTTACAAGACAATCCCTATATATACAGCAAAAAATTATAAACGCAACACTTTTGTTTTTGCCCACATTTGTCATGAGCTAAACTAAACTAAAGACTTTTTCTATGTACACAAAAGGCTTATTCCTCTCAAATATTGTTCACAAATCTGTCTAAATCTGTGTTAGTGAGCATTTCTCCTTTGCCAGGATAATCCATCCACCTCACAGGTGTGGCATATCAAGATGCTGATTATACAGCATGATTATTGCACAGGTGTGCCTTAGGCTGGCCACAATAAAAGGCCACTCTAAAATGTGCAGTTTTACTTCTGTTAGGGTTAGGGTTCATCCGTGAAGAGAACACCTCTCCAAAGTGCCAGATGCAAAAAACAAAAGCGTTGCGTTTATAATTTTGTTCAGTGTATTTTCATAGAAATTTGTCTGGGTGGATGATTCACAGGAGGGCATTACAGAGTATTAGTAGAAATAAGCATAATTTACACTAATCCAAAATGGTAGAATGAACCTTTACTTGTGATCAGTGAAAGTTCCTTCCTGTCTTCCTTTCATATATTTTCTGGCTCTGCCCAAAATTATAAAATCCCTAGAGATCTATTTTATGAACCATGTCAGACATTTTTGGGCACATTGATTTAACTATATATATATATATATATATATATATATATATATATATATATATATATATATATATATATATATATATATATATATATATATATGTTTAGCCTTCTTGAAGTTGTGGCAGATACATGGTTAGATTATTTGTAGATTAACATCACATAGGTAATTATACAACATTTCTTCATAGATAATACATGTATAACTACAGAAACAGATTTATACTGTGTGGTTTGTCTAACCAAAACAAAAACACATTATTCTATAAGTATAGCTTAAGTAAAGCTATTGTTAATTCACCAATTCATCTTTGTCATTTTGTCTTTTTGTCTATAAAGTGTTTGTATTGTTTGTTCTCACAGTAATTATTGATACAAACAAAAATTGAAAATTACATTTTAGAAAGAAAGAAATACATTATTACTAAGCATAGTAATTAGGAATTACAGAGGGTAGTCCCCCCCCCCCTTTTTCTAAATTAATTCTAATAAAAGGCAATGCAATATATGGTCAAACTATATATTTGTTTTGATTTCTATTATATATATATATTTCCCCTTTATCTACAGGTACCACAAATAAGTAATCTCAGCAGAAGCAAGTCACTTGGGGCCTTAACATCACTGTCTGCAGACACACTCCCCACATACATCACAGATGCTGCACGGAAGCGCTGTATGGCCATCAGGTAACTTGGATTATTTTGGCTTGAGTATGGATTTTTTTTCCTCTTTATAGTTTCTACACACTAAACATTTAAATCCTGTGACATGCAGAATATTTGTACCTTCACAGAAAGTCAATTGAGATGAGGGATAGCAAGAATCAAGAGAGCGTTGACTGGTTGAGGAAGTACCAAATGAGGTCCCAGGCCATGAAGAAGACAGTCACACTCCATGCGAAGTTGCTGGACCCACACAGCAGCTTGGAAGAAGTGTGTAATCACAAACTACAGCACCATCGGTGAGTACTGGTCAAGTGAGGTCGTTCATTCTCCAATATTGAAAGTTTTGCAACTCACATCACAACAACCACACACGCCTGCCGCAGTAGCTCAAACTATAATCTTCTCTGACATGAAGGGAGGCTGACCAACAAAGGATGAAGGAATATATGAGGGAGTTACGGTACATGAAGGCACGAGTTAGCGAACGTCCTTATTTGTTCGAACAGGTGAAACAGGTGAGTGACATAGTAAGCTGAGAAGATGACATCACATTGTAAATTACGTGTCCCCTCCAGCATAACTGAGTTTATTTTACTGACAGAAAAATGCAAAGGCTCACGCCGAGCAGACATACAGGAACAAGCTGAAGAAAGCCGGCCTGAAAGAGCTATTTGTTAAAGAAAATGGAGAAGCAGTTGAAGGAACATCATCCAGATCCGAGGAGGATACAGACGAGAACCACAGCACTGAGAACGACATTCACAGCAGATATGCAGAGTGAGAATTCTTATGTTTTGTTCATCCACTACTGTGAATAGCACTGGTGCTGGAGAGCCAAGGACTTCATGTGGTTTGGTCATACTACATTACATAATTTTCTGAGCTTGCCCTGCAGTCTATAGTAAAGAATGACAAATACTTTAGCCAAAAGTTCGATGTAATTACAATATAGTCATTTTCTAACCCAACATGTCTGATTTAGGGAAGAAAATGTAGACGACGGGGAGAAAATTGAAGATGTGGAAGAGAAGAGCGTGAAGTCCAAAGAGGAAGAAATGCCGTGATCAAAGAGGTTCAGGCGGCAGAGTTTTTTATGGCCTCTCCGCTAGAAAACAACACTGTCCTCAAAAATGATTCATGTCATGGCTAACTATCCACACCAAACATTTGATAGTTTAAGATGTGAAACTACAAATTATGAAATGACAAAAGGACTTTACAATCACAAATGTTAGGGATTACAACTGGGAGAAAGTTTATAGAACTGTATGTGATAAGTGATGGAAATATTTTATATTGTATATGCTTTGAGGATATATCTATAAAGTCTGCATGACAAGCAGATAATAAAAATTAAAATAAAAAAGCTACTTTTTGGTTTATGACAACAATTTTGCTAAGGAATATGAACACTGTAATTTAGAGGATGTTGACCACTTGGTTACTAGAAATAACAGTTCAAAAACAAAATGAGAACACCAGTTGAGACCACTGTGTCTGTAACATTAATTTGTGTTTTGCACTCTAAATCAAGAATCTTCCAATACTGTAGCCATTAAAACAATTATTATACCGTGATAAATATATCTTCTATAATATATCTTTGTTTTGCTTTTAGTTAGTGTTTAAAAAAAGCTTAGTTAAAAAATGGAATAAACGTATGTTTTTTATTCGTACAGGTCCTGTAAGGACACCAAGCGTCTGCCATGGGCCTTTCTGGGATGGCTGGGTTAAAGTTCCCAGTTATTTCTACAGCCACACAGCCACCTAAATAAACAGCCCTCACTGTCCAACTGCATTCACAGGAACCAGTTCAGTGGTATGCTCCAAGCCCATAGACCCACATCAAATATGCTTGTACACTGGCCTGTGCTGTAAGCCTGTGCTTAGACAGCTGACTGCCAGGAATTCTAGAAATCATTATTTACTAACAGACCACATGGGAATGTCTGAATATGTATATAATCATAATGTATAGTAGTCTTGAAGACCAGTGCATACCATATAGTTACTTGTTGTAGGCCACTGGGTCAGTTCACATTACAACATCATTAAAAATGAAGTATTTCATCAATTTAATGCTTATTGGAGTTTGAAATTTAATTTGAAAGAGTCAAATATTTTTCATACAATTACAATACAATTATGTGCTGCTGGACTGCATCTCTGCAGGGAATGGCAGAAAAAAAGGTGACTAACAGTATTCACTATGACTGTATTCAAATAAGCACATGATTAATAATAATGTTGTATAATTAAAAAAAGATATAAAAGTAGAAAGCCTAAATGTTGCCACATAGTCCTTATAGATGTGATAAATAATCACAGAGTCCCTTCCTTGAGATCTTAAACATCACATGACAAAGCTTCAAGGGCTCCATGCTGTCAGGTTGTCATGGGAACAGTTTATCCCTCCCCACTCTGCTTTGTTGTCCCTCAGGAGAAAGCTTTGCACCTCTGACTCCCGCGGTGCAGCGCTGAAAACAAAACCAATCTCTCCCAACGTGTTAGATAATATCCTAGTGAGACACCTGCGACATCTTTTCAAACAAACGGTAGCTAGTGCCTCCGATGTGTGTGTAAGCTGAGAGAGGCAACAAACACATCTCAATTAGATTAATGAGAGGTTAAAGCGCTTGGCCACAGAAATGTTATTATTACGCTGTTTAAGGAGTGGCTCTACTTAGCAGATGAACGATATAATTTCACCAAGGTGGTGCATTCAGGTCTTTTATTATTCCAGCTGCTGTAAAATATAAAAATTCCCACACATTTAATTCTGTAAATGCACGGGTTGCAAATGTAGGCAGCTGAAGACACACCCTAGAATATATGATATAGGCCTCAAATTGACTTCACTGTCACAATATGTCAGCCAAATCCTCGCCTCACATTTTTCCTTGTCTGCTCCCCCCCCCCACAATGTACTTACTCTGCTGACATTTCAGACCCTGCCACTCCGACCTGCTCTGCAGTAACCCCTGTGTTCCCGCCATTCTCCATCACCTGAGCTCTCCTGCCCACATACACATCTGCTTCCTCTTCCTCATCAGCCCAGTAGCTTATACAGCAGCCCCCTTCCATTCGTTCCCCGCCAGATGATCTATTATGCTTCCTTGTCCAACCGGTTTGCCTTTTACGACCCCTCTACCTGCCTTTTGGACTCTTGCTCTCTTGCCTGATCCCCTGTTGGATAAGTTTGCCTCATCTCCCCTGCCTGTCTTTTTTTTGTTTTTTTACTTTTGCCTGTTTTAAACCTGGAGTAAACTTGAGCTCTTCATGTTACCGGCCTGGTCTTGGAGTTGTGCTTTTGGATTCAAACCAAACAAAGTTTTTACTGAACCTTTACATGCACCTGCCTTAAAACATCAGCAATTACACTTATTCTAATTTTCATCTTAATTTCTTGTTTATTTGAGTTCTCTTGATTTTAAAGTAAAAGTGCAAAGGCCACGTATTGTGTTAAGTGCAGTGTATGTTGTGCGTGCAGAGTTGTGTACAGTGCATGTACAGTATAGTCTCTGTATGTTTTAGTCTTTGGTCCACCTGCAGGAGGAGCTGTGGCTCGCTGCAGCCTCTCTGGAGCAGAAGAGAGAGATCCCTCTTTTTCCTCTTCATGAATAATATCCCCAGTGCTGGAGAGAGAGCATATCAAGAGGCTAACGGGAAGGGGAGAGAGATAGCAGCCAGTGTGACAGATAAGAGCGTGGCAGAACTTGTCTCGCTGACTGCACCGTGGGGCTGGGGAAAGAGAGAGCCAGTGCACCAGAGTGTCAGGCAAGGCTACTGCCTGCACACACACACACAAACACACACACACACACACACACACACACTCATGCACACAGACAGACCCCTCAGCCCGGCACCAGAAGAAGTTCAGAGAGAAGACTGACCTCAAGAAGGTACAGTATATTTGTGTATTTCTAGCCTATGAATCATAACTCCTGCAGCCGTACACCCCCCCTTCCCTCTTTATATCTGAAACATTACTAACAAATGAGCTGTGTTACACTCACTTGATCCTCCACTTTGTTTTTTTCAGCTGTGTTGGCAGACATTTCATCTGTGGATTAACTTGAATATTATGGCTTTGCTCAAACTGAGCCTTCTTGTCCTGTGGAGGAGTTGTGTGTTTCCCCTCTAGAATAACTTGCCTCGTGTTTACAGCCTGAGGAAGGATGGAGAAGCTGTCAGGGAAAGAGAAGGAGCTGATACGAGGCAGCTGGGAGAGCCTGGGCAAAAACAAAGTTCCTCATGGTGTCATCATGTTTTCCAGGTAATATTTTACACAACGTGCATGATTCAAATAGAATTAGACAGTAAAGTGACTTGTAAGAGAAGAAAACATTGTTATTCTGTGCAGTTATCCTTTCATCAATACTTACAGTATTACCAAAATAACAGTATTCTGCTGTTTTTTTTGTGTTGTTTCTTAATTGCTGTGGTGTTAGGAATATGTATTTGTGAATATGTAACACTGGTATAGAGAGAGAATCAAGCTAGATCCTTCGCTGAACACTTTCACTATGCAGGGACCGGAAGCTTGACTTGTTGCTTGGCGACAGACTGCAATAATCCAGAATTTACTCTGAGACATCTACCCGTAAATCAGAGACTAGCAGGAATGATGTATTATTTATAGATTGATTTTGTGTCTGTGTGGATGTTTGGCAAGCCAAGCTGTGTGTATACACCTATAGAATAGTGTGGTATTTGTCTGTGGTAGACTGTTTGAGCTGGACCCAGCACTCCTCACTCTTTTCCACTACACTACAAACTGTGGTTCCTCACAAGACTGCCTCTCCAGCCCGGAGTTCCTGGAACATGTCACCAAGGTGAGCTCCGTTCACCGCAGTCACCACTACGAGTGTACAGTTCGTTCTTGGGCACAGTAGTGAACACTCTGTGTATTTGCATGTATCTGTGCACGTGATCCCAGGTGATGCTTGTGATCGATGCAGCAGTCAGCCACCTGGACGACCTTCACACCTTGGAGGACTTTCTGCTCAACCTTGGGAGGAAGCATCAGGCAGTGGGAGTCAACACACAGTCATTTGCTGTAGGATCAACAGTTCATAGTACAACTCTCAAAAAGCAATTTCACAAGTGAATGAGCTGTGAAAAAATATGTTTTTGTGTGTGCTTCTCAGATGGTTGGTGAGTCCCTTCTCTACATGCTGCAGTGCAGTCTGGGCCAGGCCTACACGGCGCCGCTGCGTCAAGCCTGGCTCAACATGTACAGCATCGTAGTAGCAGCCATGAGCCGAGGATGGGCCGAGAACGGGGAGGACAAGGCCGACTGAGTTGGACTGGGAGTTGCTGAGCAGTTGCTGTCAAATCACTCAACATGGTTGCCATGGAATAAGGTTGTGTAACTTGCAGCATTGTGGCTTTGACTGCCGTACATTTGCTCTGTGAGTGAGGTCACATAGCGTAGCGAATGTACGGTGTGGTTACACTTTATAATTGGATCGACCAATCGCAGAGTTTATTTTCTTTGCTGAGGATGTTTAGCTACCAGACGATGCTGCTGTACAGATGTGGGGATCTGAGCCAGCCTGCTTTGGTTCTTCTAAGCCTGGACCTGTAAATCTGAAACTGTGTCTCTTTGTTACTTTGTGGCTCAAATAACAGTGACTGTAGTGGTCTTTGTGATGTATCTTAAAAGAGTTGCACAGTTGTAAAACACTAAATAATATATTTAGGCATCACACTCTACTCAAAACACAGTGATACTTTTTCTAACAAAACAGTGTTTACAAAACATGGGACAAAGCAATGTGATTTTACAGAAGAAAATCCTATCACCTTAGTCATAACCATTACTGTTTTCTATTGATAGTACACATCATTACACCTACTTTAGTGTGTGACTTTGTTGTCTGACCTGTTAATGAAAAATGATATTTAATAGATACTGACAAGAACTGTTATACTCTCTGATAGCTCTCTTTAGAGATCTATGACTGTTAAGGTGTCCATGTGCACCTTACTCAACATGGTGTGTGATGCCCTCCTCAGTAGAGATTGTGATTATTTTAGTAGGCTTCAGCTGACTGTTAAACTCTAACTAATAGACTGTTATGTTGACTATTTACATTAGAGTAAAGGGCATCTTTGTTCCTTGGCTATCAGTTTCCAGTCATTGTAAGTGTAAAGTAGTTTTCTCTCTCTCTTGTAATCGCTTATCTCAGTAATGCATATTAACTGTGTTGTTGTGGCTACAAACGTAGTATTACCTCAGCTTTAGATGTGAAGATCAGCACATTGGCCAGTGTTTCTCCAACACAGAGCTTCCACATGGGAGTGAATATTTATTTTGGATTATGAAACAAAGACAAACTTAATTGATGATGATTTTGTTTCCTTTAAATTCATTTACACAGAACAAATAATAGAAAGATACTGTGTGCTGACGCTGTCCTATATGTGTGTGTGTGTTATTATTATTGCTGCCATAACACTGTATGTATCATCCTCAGCTGTTATTGACATTCATGGTCATTATGCCAAGTAACTTAGCAACAGTGCGCCAAGTATTAGATAATAACACCATACAACTGTAAATCCAAGCTGCTGATATGTGGTTATTATCGCTTTAGTCTGAGTTTACATTTATATAGTTTATTTTTATATTCTGAAATGTATGTGTTGTTACAGAGCATCGATTTGATTTATTTTCCAAATGTGACATACAGTATATCCTCCCGATATATTACCTTATGTGGATTTCCAGTTAATCAACCCAAATGTTCTGCTTTTTATCGGGTTTATTTAATCAAAAGTAATAGAGATAGATATTAACTTCTAAATGTGCAATCCTTACAGAAAATTATAAAAGCAGTTTTCTATTGAACTATTCTATCCCCCCTGTTCAGTCTGTACTACAGCCCACAGGTGTAATCTTTATTAACTGACTGTGTATGTGGTGTATTTATAGTGATTCTTTTCTTAGTATCAGTACTCAGCCCTATGCAGGTTGTTCATCTCCACGTCTCTGTTTTCAATTACCTGACCGTAGGTCTTTTTAGCAGGCATGACTGATAACTGGCGTGTTATCCGGTTAACATCCAGCTCTGTACATATTGGGTGTGTCACTGTCTACCTCATCATTATCAGCTGCTATTGATCAGCGATGACTTAGTTAGTTATCCTTCAACCAAAAACGCACAGTATGATTAAAAGGAATGCACACTCTTTGTAAACTGGATTCCATTCTTTGAAAAAAACATGTTGTGTGCTTACTTGATACTAAATAAAGTGATCTGTGGATATTTAACTGCTCAACGAGGTCAGTGTGTTTTCCTCTCGCTCTAAGGTTGTTTGTCACAGACTGATAATGGTTACAACACAATGGTCAGCATTTGAAATCAATGACATGATGCCTGATTTCCTTCCCACTGACAGCCCATCCCCTTGCGTTACATAAGATCCAAGCACCGAATGGCTCATCGCCCTTGGCTACAGAGATGAGGGCGACTTGAGGCACATCAGCCCACTTACTCATGCAACTGCACAATGTCACATCAAGATTGTTTACAGAATTACAGAATTTCACATTAAACACATTTGAAATTCTGTTTTTATTTTCCTACAAAAACAAGAAAAATCTTTATAGATGTTTGGACATGTTCCCACTTAAATATCAGTTTGTGTGTGTGTGTGTGTGTGTGTGTGTGTGTGTCCTGTAGGGGAAGCCATAATGAGAGAAGTGGAGAAGGGAGGGTCATTGTAATGAGTTATCTTAATACGCATTTCTCGCATATATACAATTTCCTTGTATCATTGTAAAAGTCCCATCCATGAGCTGGCTGTCTGTTCTGGTGTTGGGACAGAGGTTGACATGGCCTTAATCTGTCTCTGCACTCCCAACAGTATCCTCACTCTCACTGTCCCACTGAGAGTCTGTTGTATTTATGTTGGCTCCATGCTCCATGTCTCGCTTCAGCCTACAGAACAACAGTAAGCCAGAGTTGTCTAGTCACTGGGCTTCATGGATACTGACCTGACCTCCACTTAGGTCACCAACCAATGGTTAGATTGCAACAAAATTTAATAAGCTACTAACTAAAATGCATTAAGTGTTTATTTCCCTTGTGGCAATTCATTAATCGGTACCTATAGTTCTACAGTCTTACCTTGTAGTGTAAGAGGATTTTCTCTGAAGCCTGTTGTCGTCTAGAGAGGAGTCTGTGAGAAAAGACAACACATTATTTTAAGAAAGTCTGCAATGTGTTTTGGAATGAAGGGGTACTGAATGTTGTCATGGCAACTGTTAAGTGATTATCCAGAGTCTGTATGTGTGTGTGTGTGTGTGTGTGTGTGTGTGTGTGTGTGTGTGTGTGTGTGTGTGTATTCATTTGGGATGAAGGACGAAAGCAAGGCATTGCTCAATCACTCACTCATCCTAAATCGTACTGTGGAGGCGAGTGAGGATTGGACATTGACTATGTGTACAGGCTTAGGCTAATAAGGTTTGCTCTGATAGCTGCTAGAGTCTGCAACACAAGCCTGCCAGCAAAAACAACAACAGTCGAAATGAGCTGTCTCTCACTTCCAACTTAAAGTACAACCAGTTTAAGGATAAGGCTGTGGTTATTCATATTTCTGATTGTCGATACAGCCAACCAAGACAGAAACAATGCCCATCTCTCAGTACTTTCTGACTTCCCTATTTTGTCTGTGACTCAAACCCATTGGTTCCCACTGAAGATGTAAATCTTTGAAAACCAGGCACAAGTATATAGTTTCATTTAAAAAGGCACTGTAATAGTGGCCGGGTTGGGTCAGTGGTAGAGCAGGTGCACATATACTGAGAGGTTTATGCCTTGATGCAGAGGGCCAGGGTTTGAATCCGACCTGTGACAATTTCCTGCATGTCTTCCCCCTCTCTCTCTCCCCTTTCACAACTAGCTGTCCTGTCAAAAATTAAAGGTAGAAAAGCCCCAAAAAATAATCTTAAAAAAAAAAGGCACTGTAATTTCCCAAAACAGCTTGGCACTGTAATTTATAGCAAACATTACTCAAACCAGAGTAAATGTCAGGACTATTTTCAACTGCGGATTAATACACATTTGGAGTGACACAGCTTGTCCACACAGGAGGCGTTTTAACTGCGTTTTTCAGTCATCTGTATCGTGCAAGTCTGAGGGAACATACAGTTCTTTTTTAATGTATGCAGCCGCCAACAAAGACTGCGTAATGGCATTTATTTAGGCATACATTTCTATGCTTCAAGTCAATGTGTAACTATGTATTGTGTATTGGGTTCTGTGTGCTGTCAAGATGCGGATGACCTACAGTCAATAATGTGCCATTTTATGTAACCAAGGAGGACACGGAGGATTAAAAAAACATGATGGACTCTTCAGAAGAGGTAATTATCTTCACTCGATTTTTAGTAATGACTACTAATGTAAACTTGATTTGGTTTAAGGCAACGGGTTTCAACGCAAATTTCTAGTAAAGTCAACTAATTTGGTATAACGGTGTATATGGACCCTTGTTTCCAAGGTCAAGGATTAACTTTTTATCTCAACTTTTAAGCCAACATGGACAGAAAGTCTTGTTTGAAAGAAATGGATATTTGAAATATAAAACTGTGCAAAATCCATCTGCTGAGGAAGATTGTGAGATGGGATCTGGAGTTCTTGCATGGCTACTAAATGGATGTTGTAATATTGTTTTGTCAACTGCTATTACCAAGGTCAAGGATTGACTTTCTTATATACTTTTGTTGAAAGAGTATGATATATTCTAGGGGAGATACAAAGTTCAAAATTATTAACAAAATTTGTCTACTTTGAGCTCATATATTATGTAAATACTAAACAACACCAACTTATTAAGCAGCATTTGCATGCTGAAACAAACCCATATGGAAGTGAAAATATGTTTGCTGCAGGAGGCAGAGACATTTACTATTCTAAGCATCTGGGCAGGAGAAAGGCCACGGGCCAAGCACCCAGAGGAATTCACCTTTCCCTGAGAAGCATGCTCAGTTGCCACGGGTGACAGGGGAAATGTCAGGGACTTCTTTCTTCTTTCGTAACTCTTAGCAATGAAGAAGCACTGTATATAATGGCAGGCATGTTATGATGTTTTCTTACAAACCCTGCAAAAAAATGACATCCATCCAGTCAGTGTGAGATGTTTCTCTGAAAAAAAACTTAGTAGTGCACCACTCTGCTGGAACAACAACTACCATTGCCACTTTGGTGCTACCACTTTCCACTGTGGTTTGGATAAAAGCAGATGTTCATACAATTAATTGCCCCATCCACCCTCAGATGTGGCTTCAGGGACCAATGAGACCTGTAGTATGTACAGGCTTGTCCTGAGGCTAGTTTGTATGCAGACACACTGCTTCAGACACTAAGCTAACATGCACCTGCATTTATTAGCTGCCTCTCCCCAGCTCGGTTAAATCTGGTCTGTGATTATTTTTGGAGACGGTTTGATCAAGGGAATTACTGTCATTAGTAGTGCACTTTGTCAGACTTTAAAGGAATAGTTAGACATTTTGGGAAACATGCTTATTTTCTTTATTGCAGAGTTAGAAGGTTTCTGGTTTTTATACTAATTAAACAAGCCAGATATGTGTTAATTAGTGAGCTTTAGAGATGCTGATAGGCAAATGTCATTACCTTTGGAGAGCCAGGCTAGCCAGTCTAGTCTTCCAGTCTTTATGCTAATCTAAGATAACTGGTTGCATGTGGTAGGTTCATATTTAACATAGGCTACAGATAGTGGTACCAATCTTCTCATCTAACTTTTGGCAAGAAAGCATATTAATCAACATATTTTCCCAAATTTAAACTATTCCTTTCAATGGTCTAACATTAGTCACCAGTATTGTATGCAATATACTTATGCACATTTCCTGAAGGCATACTGTGCACATTCACTCTTGCACTACTACTAACCACATGAAGAGCGACTCACTGCCTCTCAAAAACACTTCATCATAGACCACAGTAGAGGAGAGCAATAAGGAGTTCATGGCACAAGATGAGTGGGTTGAGCTGAATTAATTTTAATTTCAGATCACAGCACTTCACTTTTGACAGATGAAAACTCGTTAGTCTGACAGAGATAAATCTCAAATGCAGTCTGTCCTTAAACCTCAACCTTCTTGGAGATATAACAACCCACATTTACAGCAGTCTCACATACTGCATGAAATAAAGTACTTATGATACACACATTTTATAAAGAAGAGCAAAAACCGGTGGACATGTGGAAAGCTAATTTACCTCTAAATAGACCTTGGATGGCCAACCCGACAGTATATGAACAGACTTGACAGGATACAATAAAACTAGTTAAACATGAAAACGGACAATCCCTCCTTGCATGGTCATTAGAGCTAAGAATACCCTAATACGTTTTATTATATTTTTCAAAGGAAAGTATGTTTAATGATCTGTGTAACAAACTTCTGCGAGAGAAACCCACAGGACATGTTGATAGTTCAGAGACAGAAATTTTGAGATGTGCTTTGATGTTTTTTTTCCAAATATATTTTACTTCCTGATTCTCTGCACCGACCACTTCGTTCTCTCTCTGCTGTCGGCTTACATCTGTTTTATACAGCATTAAAAACTACAGTTAGATTCCTTGCAAAATGGAGCTAATATATATAATTTACGGAATACAAATAATAATAAATTTTATAAAAGTACAGCTGAAGAAAAATCGTATCACAGGCCTATGATTTTCAATGATTAAACTATAAAAAACCCTCTCATACAGAACACAAAATGGATTAAAACAACAGGACTGAACAACAATAAGCTTTACAGCTGTTCTGAGAGAAGATCTACTGAACTAATCAACAACAGTGCGGTCACGGTTAATCAAATATGTTAGAATTAAAATGGCCTATAGAGAAATCATATAAAAGGGAAATATGCTTTATCCTCTACAGAGAGCTTGGTCATACTTATTGGATAATCTGTATGATCAAAGAATACAACAGCTTAGAAGCACAAATATATTAATTGATATTAACAACTAGGCACCAACAAAGACACGATACAAAACATCTTTAAAAAAGCGATGGAACTGCTGTGATGTAGACACACAGTAAGTTAGCTTAGTGTTGACCTGGGCAGTTCTTGACCTTAAAAAAAAAAAAAAAAAAGTACTTGCTTGTTCCGGGACTTTTGATCCCATCATATGGTCTTCATCTGCAGATGAACTTTGTTCAGTTGTTTGAGCTGTAGACAATCATTTAGTTTACTCTTAAAAGCTCTAGAAGGCAAGTAAGTGGACTTTGATTGAGTTGTTTTCTCATCATAGTCAAGAATTAACTTTAAAGCACGGAGAAAAGTCCTAAACATGCAGAGAGGAGTGGAAAGTTTAAACAGCTGCAATTCCATAACATCTGAACAAACTAATCTGCAGATAAAGGCCATGTTATATGGTCGAAAGCTCCAGAAAATGGTGGTAAGTGGACCTTGTGTGAAGACTGTCAATATTTTAGTGGAATGAGCCTACTGCTTGTCTGTTGACTACCTACCAATTGACTGTTGAATGAAAATCACTACTCTGGGTTGTTTTTGTGTTTGTTGTTGTTCTGTTTTCATCTCTTCGATGTTTCTCCGCTTCATAGTTTTCAGTCCATGCAGCATATTTTAGGTCATGCTGGATTGTCACTTGAAAGGGAGTGTTTGTTCAAGGCACAGCAAGAGACATAAATAACAAACTGCAATCAGTTAACCATTCAGTTTCATGAGAAAAAAAACTTTCATCCCTCCACAAAAAAAAACTTAAAAATAACCCCAAAATACAAAACTCACAAACATACAGACTGACGGTAAAACAATGAGATTAGCATGTGTGAAACCTGATCTTATGGATAAGGATGGAAATGCATACCTCATTTATACAACATAGTCAACATGCAGTGGAGTGTCACACAGAATAGGTTAATGCAACTGAAATCATGGTACAGTCTGGTAGTGCCTGAATATTACTGTTTGTATTTGGGACATAAATAAAACATTTTTATCATTTTATTTTCATCACAGAACTTTGACCAACACTAAACAAATACCAAGATTTTGAGCCATTATGGTAACGCATTATTATTATTATTATTATTATTATTATCATTTAATATAATGGCCTTAGTAGTAACACAGTATGTCAGATAATTACAAATTTTAATTCCTCAAGAGATTTTGATATTGTTTTCTTGCAATGAGAGAAAGTAGACTCTATGGCATACATATTTTCAAAATGTTCTACAATTTGGGATATAAAGGTATTTGTATTCATGCCGAGAGTTAAATGAGAAGATCATATCTGAGAGTGGTATTGATCTTCTCAACTAACTCTCAGCAAGAAAGCAAACTAGCATATGCCAAATGTTGAACTATACCTATAAAATAAATAAATAAAAATCAAGCAGGATCACATACACAGTCAAAACAGCATAATGACGGAATACTTTGATTAAGATGGGACAGCTCTGCAAATCCTTAACCAATCTCCAGTAGCCAAAGCCCCAAACCCAAAGCACAATATCAATGACACCAGAAATTCTGTAGCAAAAATAGCAACCTTAAATTGATAATAGTTACAATAAGCTTCAGGTACAGTCAAGCTGCTTGTGCCTTCTTGGAGAGAGTTTACATATATTACAGTACATGTCTGAGTTACATTCGGCCCTGCTCCGTCTGTCTGCTCTCTCACTGCAGATGGCTTCACAACTAGCTGCCCTCACCCTCAGTCTCCCTGAGCTCTGTCGCTGAGGAACCAGATATCACCCGTGCCCAGACCACTCTGTCAGTCTGCCGGGGCAAGCCTGCTCACACCACCCACACTGATGGGAACTTTCACTTCCACTCATGTTCAAGTGGCACAGGATGGACAGACTATCTCTGATAGCAGCCCAAAAGGAAATTCCGGCCCAGTCACTTTCATTAGTTTTAACCTTTTTAACTTGCAAATGAAGCCATAGAAGAAGCTGGAATCCCTTTCACGGAGCATCCAATAGTTTACTAAACTAACTAAAATAATTTGTACATTTAGGGATGTATCTTCTGTAGAGATTGATGTATTTTGTCCGTGAGACAGGTTCAGGAGATGTTTTGGCAAACTGCTGTCTATATATTTATAGTGATGTTTATATGGATCCTGCTCCTGTATTCTTTTCTCTAAGGGTTGTTCATCCTTTCTAACAAGCCAAGTCTGGTCTCAGGGTCTGAAGCAGCTAAGTTGGAGTCTGAGGTTTGACGCGAAAATGGGGCATTGTGGCATTTAGCAATCTGTGTTCCCCAGTTGAAGGACACGTGGAATCAGCGTGGGGGATTTGTTGTCACTGGAAAATTACATGGCTGTCCATGAGCGGGCTGGAGCAGTAGGGGTCTGGGGGGTCTTGGAGCTCAGTCTCATGGGTCTGGGCGTGGCCTTCCTCACACTCCTCTTCCTCCTCTGGGCCGTGGCTTGTACTCTGGGAGCTGGCCATGGCGCCGTAGCTTTGGTGGGCAGGGGAGGGCATGGGAGTCAAAGCCAGCTCTGGTTCCAGCAGCACGGACGCCACAAACAGCTGGGGGAGGAAGATCAGATATAGTTAATGATGGTGTCACACAGTAAATCATTCAATTCACGGGGAGTATATGAGATGAAAGTATATTTTAAATTTGGGTTTGTTTGCCCACCCTACACTTAAGATGTAAATACTTGCACCAAGTTAACATCTGAACAAATGAATAACTGAGTTTTCAAACCCTGAATCCAGTCTAAAAAACAAATTAAATGGCAAACATTATACATCCAGTTTTTGGAGAGAATATAACCTATATGCTTTGAAGGATCATGTGAAGGATCACTCAGTAAAGTATTTAGGTCAAAAATAATACAATCCTGGAAGATATGTTTAATGGTATACTTTCAGGCTAATAAGAGAAAAAAGTAATACTGTACACTGGAGGCAGTGGTGGATGTTACAGTACTCCTGTCTCCATCAATGAACGTCCCCTCTGCTGGCTGATCAGACATCTGAAACAAAGAAAATGCATACCATTCATTCAATATTTGTGTGTCTTCAGCTGAACTTAGTTGTGTGAGTTATGAGCTGACCTGGTAGCTCGTTGACTTGTCTGGTTGCTTCCTAAGGCACAAGCGGAAGAGGGAAAAGGCAATACAGGAGATCAGGGACACTAAGGTGAAGAGGGTGATGGGATGCGCCGGACCTATGACAGTAAGGGGAGATTGCAAGAAATGACATGGTCACACTCTTAATACAATGACAGTTACAGAAATTGTAACAGGATAGAAAGTGGAAAGTGATAAAGTACCTAATCTGAGCATAGAGAAGAAGAGCAGCCAGAACATGCAGAGGATGGGAGCCAGGATGACCTGGCTGATGGCTGCTCTGTGGATCCGCTGGCTGAGTTTGGTGGGAACGTATGCATAGTAGATGTTGTATCGGTCAACCATGTGCTTCAGGATCACATAGAGCAGACCTAGAGGGGCAGGGAAAACACATTATACATCTAAAACACTATTAACACTAATACTACTATCTAAAACACAAAATTGACAGCAGTGTTTTTGATTAAAAGGCGAAAAGTTAAAAAACCTGGTATGGTCCTTTAAAATCATAGTGATATTTTCTTCTATCCAACCTCCCAACCTCCACCAAACCCCAAAGATAAGGCTTTAGGGCCTCAAACACTGAATATATGAGGCTCAATGCAAAGTGTATTGCAATGTGAAATCAATTATTGTGACATGGCTACAGTGTGACCTGATTGAAAAAAAACAAAAACAAAAATATGGCTTAAAAACAAGCATTTTCCGTTTATTTTTCAAATGAATATTTTGCTGTTCAGATTTGGCAGTTATCCTGTGTTGCTTCTTTGTGGTTCCACACAATAAGGTCTAACTCGACTAATGAGATTATCTGCCTCAGCTCTGCCTTTACAAAAATGTCAATTTTCAGAAAACAGCACAGGTAAAATACACAGAACAGCAGGGTAGTAAGTATGAAAGGGCCTGTTCGGACTGCGGATTTGACTGCAGAAGTAAATAGAAGCTTGGTGCGCTCTGGGCAGAGACAGGAGCAGAGTGGGCGTCTGGCTCACAACTCACTGTGTCTGGGTGTCTGGGACTACAACAGCAAATTCACACAGTCTGCATCAGACTGGCAGGCAGTGGAGGACAGTGAGGTTACAGTGTGAGGGGAGACGACACATACACAGCTAAGAGGGAAGGTGATGGGATTGTGAAGAAAGACAGAAGGTGGAAAAGAAGGAAGAGGTATATTAGGATAAAGGAGGGTAACCTATATGTTGCTCACCAAAGGGTGTAATGATGGGACATGTGATGCTGTAGGTCATGCTGACTGCAAAGATACACATGGTCCACGCATACTCCAGGCCAAACTGGAACTCATAGGCCTGGCTCTGCAGGTGAAAACACAAACCCAGTAAGAGTGTTGCATCTTAAAACATAGCACAATCTAATGTACCTGACATAAAAACAGTGAGATAAGCATGAAAGGCTCAGCTGACCCGTTTGACATGAATGCGCTCAGCCTGGGACTTGGCAAAGCAGAGGCGGACGGCATACACCGTCAGTGCTGGGATACGAAGCAGCTCCATAGATGTGCCAATCAGACTGGATGTAATCACATAGTTTACAAAGAATGCACCGTTGTCGGGAAGAAACACACACCTGGACCCAGAAAAGAGTGAAGCCTGAGTGTGTGGCTGCCAACAAATCGTCTTTTTAGGAGTCATAATACTCTAGGTACATTTTATTTCAACAAGAAGAAGAATCTTACTGGAATTTGACCTCCTTCTCATCCAGGAAGTTGACATCGAAGAGCCATGTGAAGAACAGGTCCAGACTACAGAAAGAATCAAATAAAAGCCAAACAATTAAAAAGTAAAATCAAAAGAATTGCGTAAAAATATATATTAATAATTAATATATTAATATACATAAATATATATTTTGTGTCTGTAGATGTGTTATAGGTGTACCTGGACAGACCAAGTGAGGGCAGGATGATGACCATGAAGACCAGCAGGAAAAAGCACTTGTGCATCGTTACTTGGTTCTCACCAGATCTGAGACATTAAATGAATAACATGGGATTGTAAGAACATTATTATGCACCGTATTACCATATTTAGTTATAAAACATATATACGCAGTACCCTTCAACATAATTCATTCATAATGTGAAACAATGTAATGTAAAGTCAGCTGACTCTACATTTAAACGACAGTTAGGTTCATTAGCACAAACTATGCTTTTCACTCCAGTAAACATCACGCCTGCACAACATGTTTGCGGGGGTGCTTATGTACAGAAAGGGTGCTCGTAGGTGCTGCGTGAGGTTGTCTCCTTATGCACAGTTGTTCTGCTCCTCCTCCTGCTCGTCACCATGTGCCGTTCCCCTGTGCATGGTGACTATTGTGCATATCATTATCCTCACATGGAGATCTCTATGACAACCTGCCCAGAATAACAGTGCAGGGACAGTGACAGAGAAGGGGAGGGAGAGAGTAAAAAGAGCAACAGGGTGAAAGAGAAAAAAATAATTGAGATGAGAAAAAAAAGAAATGCTGAGAGTTGAGAGGAAGACAGACAGCTACACATGAAGGGTCCATTTAAAGGAGCAAAGGAAAGGCATTTCCATTTCAGAGGAGAGAGGAGAGTGGTGGTCAATGGCTGGTGAGTACCTGGTCCAGTGGGACTCAAAGAAGGCTGAGTAATAGACGATAAAGGGCAGCAGCACTGAAAACGCCCACAGCAGGAGGGTTGGGAAGAACTGGGTAATGACAGGGCTCTGGATTGGACAGCAAAATTATGAATTAATGAAACTGGAGGATTCAAATGTAGCATTAAGGTCACACAGTTCAACTCGATATTAAACTCTGACCCGCAGACTGTCCACAGGCTTTGTGACGTTGAACTTGTCCATCGTGTTGACGATGATGGCAGGAGTGGTGAGGAAGAAGAGCAACAGGAAAAGGAGGATGTTGAGGAGGACACATTGCAGCCACCAGCGAGATCCGCACACTGACAGGTTTTCCCTGGTGACGGGTGAAATAATGAGCCTCAATTCACAATCATCCAGCATGACAGACAGCCTATTTAACACACTAGTCTCCCCTGACACTCCTGTACTGTATGTATTGACATAAGTCTGAAATAGCCAAGCTCAGACGCCTCTTGTATGTGAGTTGGTGAGCATGTTTCCACTGCACTGGACTGGAGAGCGGGTTGGGAACAGCACACTTCAACGCTCAGTTTTAATGAAGGAACAAAAGTACCTGCTCCAGTCATCTAGTTAGTGCAGAAAACACATCAACACACAAACACACTGCAGCCAATCAGGCATGAAGCATGAACAGTGAGCGCTACAATCTCTTTGGTTAATATCCCATACATATACATTACTCACTTGTTACATAATCTCACTGGGACTGCTGCATTTGCTCTAAAGATAAGAAACATGCATTATAGCTAGCCCAATCATGGATAGAGAATGAGCTTTTTAAATGGTGTTGAAATCTGCTAAAACACATTGATGCATGTTAAAGGAACACGCCGACTTATTGGGAATTTAGCTTATTCACCATAACCCCCAGAGTTAGACAAGTCGATACATATCCTTCTCATCTCCATGCATGCTGTAATGCTGTCTGACGGCTCCAGCGGCATCAGGCCAGCACAGAACATGCAGGTGAATGGTTCCAGCAATCCCACTGCTCCGAATAAGTGACAAAATAACGCCAACATGTTCCTATTTACATGTTGTGATTTATAAGTCTGGCGTGTACAAAAAACAACGTAACATGAGACACAGCCGTCTTCTAACTGTAAACAAACCGGGAACTATATTCTCAGGTGGAAGAATATAGTACTTGGGCGGAGTGATATGCTCGCAGCAAGCCTGTCTGAGAATATAGTTCCCGGTTTGTTTACTGTTAGAAGATGGCTGTGTCTCATGTTACGTTGTTTTTTGTACACGCTGTGACTTTACAAATCACAACATGTAAATAGGAACATGTTGGCGTTATTTTGTCACTTTTGTCTGGTCGGAGCAGTAGGCTAGTTGGAACCAGTTACCTGCAGGATCTGTGCTGGGCTAAGCTAATGTTGGAACCGTCAGACAGCCTTACAGCACGCACAGAGATGAGAATGGTATGTATCGACTTGTCTTACTCTGGGGGTTATGGTGAATAAGCTAAATTCCCAATAAGTCGGCGGGTTCCTTTAAATGTTGCTGTTAGCTATTTTGATGTTCTTAAAGAAGAGCCCAGAGCTTAATGAAAATATTGTAGAAATGTGAATGCATTTACTCTAAAAAAGATGAGATGCATAATTTGCATAATGTACCTTCTTGTCTAAATATATAGACTCTTTGAGGTCCATCATTACAAGCTAATGTTGCATTGACAAACAAAATTACAGCCTACACAACTTTGGTTTAAAGTCTAGCCAAGATCCAGTGCTTTCTAGGATACCAAATATATCAGTGTTAATTAAAGGGGAATGTGTCTGAATGATGCATAAGACATGTAAAAGTCGATAATACACTCAAAATATGTGTCCAAGTCGGGTTGCTTCGGTTTCCTCCCACAGTCCAAAGACACGCAGCAGGTTAGGTTAATAAATTGCTTGTACTAGTTGTAAATGTGAGTGTGAATGATTGTCTGTCAGTGTACCAATGCATGCTGGGATTGGTTACAGCTCCCTGCAACCATGCACAGGATAAGTATAATAGATAGATGGATATCTCCCTTGTTTTAAGTGCTAGAAAAAGTAGTATGATTTTGTCAGTGTGGAAAATGTTGACTTTGAGGCTAACCAAGGGGAAATAAGGTTTAAGTTCCACTAATGTCAGTACTGACCAAATGATGTCACTGGGAGCAGGTGCGTAGCTGACCCCCCATTTATGCGACTGCACCACAGTGGTGATGCTGGACTGCTGAGGGCTGCGACGGCAGCGTACACAACCGTAGTCCTTCACAATGCTGGAAAACAAAACAAGTGTTCTGCATCAGTACTCAGTAATGCCCGCTTTTATGCCACTTCATACATTTTATGGCTGCTCCCTGCTGTGACAGGGTTTACGTGATGAGAGGACCTGACAGACATAAACCACAATGTCATGCTGTTGTTTACTCACACAGCAGTCATCCTCTCATCACGAAAAGTCACAAAGGCGATGCCGAGCCTCTTCATGGAAATGCGGTTCTTCTCGGCATTAAACTCGTCTGTCCGCTTTTCTTCTAACTCGCTGTAGTACTGTTCTGCATCCACCTGCAGAAAAAAGTTAGAGCACAAATTACTAACTGCATCTTTCACTCTCAGAGATCCCCATATTTACAGTGGCAGGATATAGCTTGTTGCTGCATGCACCTACTTCTGGATTGCAGTGCCATCCAGTGGTAACATCCTTTTTGTGCAGCACCTACTAATCCCAGTTATGCTGATAAAAAAGTACCTTTTCAAAGCCACAGATGTCGCAGCAGAATATCTGAGCACACGGATGGGTCTTGATCATGATCTTCCCCTCCTTTTGGGCCTTTGTGGCAAAGTACAGCCTGCCTTTCATTGCCTTGCGTCTGCAAAACACAGCATCCTCAGACAAGAGCCTCACACTGATTCCAAACTGTGTTGCTCCAATCTGTAGCAGCTACTGTACCTCTCTAAATCCAGTCTCATCAGATTGTGGACATCAAAGCAGAAACGGATATCAGTGACAGTACAGCTGGGGTAGGCCTCACTAGTGAACGGAGCAAAAAGAAGTAATCGTAATGAAGACAATGAGATTGTGCATGTACAATGGTCAGGGCTTCCTTGAGACATGAATCAAACATCATTTAACTTGACTTAACAATGAAAAAGAGAAGAAAACATGTACTGGAAGTGTTTGGTGATGAGTCCTGGGTCAGAGATCTCTCTTGGTATGGATGTAATCATCAGTGTCCTGGCTACCTGCAACACATAATGTAACCACCATGAGAAGTAGCTTTAATAAACTGCAACAACAACAAAAAAATCACCATCTTATCATGCTAAAGTGGACAGTCTATATGGATGGCAATGCCGGCCTCTTGGTTCACCACTTTGATTCAGACAGAAATATCTCAACAACTACATGAACAAATGTGGTGCACACATCCATTGTCCCCAGAGGATGTATACTAATGACTTTGGTGATCCTCTGACTTTTCCCCTAGCGCCACCAGCAGGTTGACATTTGTGGTCCAGAGTGAAATGTCTTTACAACTACTGGATGGATTGCCATGAAATCTGGAACACACATTTATGTTCCCCTCAGGATGAATTGTAATCACTTTGGTGATCTATTAACTTTTCATCCAACAAAACAATCATAATCTACTTCATGAGCAAACTATCATGACATTCCCACCAGTGTCAGCTATACTTTGTGTTTAGCCCAAATCAGCATGCTGAAACACTGAAAAAGAGAAAGAGACTTATTAATTTTATAGGATATTGTTTGCAGTGTCAAAATGGCCAGGCCTTGATGTTTAAACCGTATGATTTGATGGTGACAGACCTTCTCATCTTCCCCGTACTCCAGCCGTATCAAGTGGTGAGCCATACACAGCAACGTGACGATGAAGTATACCAGAGCCAAGATGCTGTGGAGCCACAGAAAGCTGTCCCTATGAGGCACAAAAACTCTGTTGTAGTTTGAACAAATATAGAAGTCCAGTTTTTCATGGTTCTGTGCTATTTCATGAGATTTAATGTCATTCAGACTTACTTTGCGCTAACATTAGCCAGTGTTGTTCTTCCAAAGTTTTCAGGACTGTCTCCTGTAGAAATAATGAAATATGACAGAGAGGGAGACATTTTAATTTTCTAATGATTTAAAGGAAACCCCTCCTCTTTTGTTTGGAGGCTACAATGAAGCAATGTCACTATTCAGAGAAAATGTTTTCCATCCAATTTAATGACATCTCTCTCATCTCAATGAAATTTTCACACAAAATTCAAACATTGCAGCAATGCCTAACTCTGCTGTTTTAATTTGGTCACCCTTTGTTTGCTGTTACCATGGCAGTCTGTCATTGGGTGGTGGTTTATTTAATGACTAGGGTGACACACTGGTTCATAAGATGACAGCCAGCAGTAATAAAAACGTTTCTGTGGACAGCCCAGCTCCTCATAGACCCCATAATGGCTCCTGCCTTCATCCTGTTATGGAATCGCTTACTCATTGCTTCCTACAAAATAAGCACACAACTGCCAAAAGGCATTTCTGCTGTACCCTAATAACTAATTTTCTGCACCATCCCACCCCTGACACCTACATGTGTATGTTAAGAGGAAATGAAGCACTTTCTATTCCTATAATTCTAGGCTTGATGAATTGCCACTTGTATGCTAGCAACTCCCATTACTGTAGATAAAATGCAGCCTTTGTGTAAATGTACACTGTGAACCCAGATTTAGCTGTGATTAAACTTTTTAGTGGTCACTACTTATTCTTTCACGTTTTGTTAAAAACCATATTCATTACCAAATCACATCAGTTGTTTGTAATAATCAGCTTAAGTATGCAGTGTACAGATCATATTAAGCAGAGATAACTAAGGATGTTAAGTTTCTGTATGGAAGGCGCGGGGTCATTTGAACTGTTCTGCGCTGAAGCGATGCAAAGGCTCATGGGAAAAAAAATATACGTTCTGAACGCTTTCTCTCCTTTTTTATATTAATTTTTTTATTTAACCTTTATTTATCCAGGTAAGTCGATTGAGAACATATTCTCATTTACAACGACGACCTGTCACATTCACACAGTTACACATTCATACCTGGAAGCTGCCCAGTACAACCACAGTCGTGCAGTGAAATGATGCTATACACAGGGTAGAAGTAGCTCTTTTTGCTGAGTGAACCTTTCTATGCATTACAAACCAATGAGAGAGTGCAATGTCTTATGTGTATTATTAAATTTTCTGATATGTTGGAATAAATGTATAGTATACATTGTTCTTCAAACTAAGCGGTCACAAAGGCAAAACAATATTTAAAGTATGTGAACACATATCTTTAATAGCGAGAAGTTGCCTGATGATTTCTTATGTTTCTTTGCATGTTTAAAGCTATAGTGCAGGGATGGCGAACCTGTGGCTCTTGAGTCGTATGCGGCTCTTTGCCTGCTCCTTTGAGGCTCTTACTGTGTACTGTGTTATTGGTGGATTTTTTTTTTTTACTTTTTAAACATTTCAGATAAGTAAAAAAAAAATTTGCCAATTATTTTAAAATAAAAAATAATGCAGCAGAGTGTTTTTATGGAAAGATTCCGCAACTTGAGGAAAAACAGCTTCCTGATTAACCCTTTTACTGCTGAATCAGATTGTGTGAAAGCCCCTCTAGTGACAAATGAGTGAAAGAGTCGCTTCGAGTGGCCACAACTGAGTACAACCAGACCTAAAAAGGATTGTGGATAACAAAGACTGTCAGGTTTCACACTGAGTCAATCTGAGTCAAAAAAAAACTATGAAAACTGCTATGTATTATGACTGTCATTAGATCTGGAAGTCACTGTTGCTGTTGTAATGTGGACATGCATGCAAGCGTGTGTCTTTTTGCTATGGTGCGTGTTTTTTTGTGGCTCTTTATGCTGAACTGGTTGGCGACCCCTGCTATAGTGCGTAGTTTCTGGTGTCCCCACGAGGAATTTTAAGTAATGACAACAAAACTGTCAGCACGTCCATAAGCTACAAGCCTTTTGTGATTGCGCACCATAGCTTGAATGTAATGTTCATTAATATAAAAAAGTTACGCACTAAAGCTTTAACTTAATATGCTTATTTTAGACAACATGACTCCAGAAAAAAAGAACTTTTGTTTACTAATGATTTTTTTGTAATGACTACTAATGTAAACTTGATTTGTCTGCTGCATCTACTGTTAATACTGTACAACTTGACCTGTTAAGTTTCACCTTGTGTTAAACCTTAGACGGTTTAAGGCAACGGGTTTCCACGCAAATTTCTAGTAATGTCAACTAATTTTGGATAACAGAGTATATAAATTGTATTAGTTTCACTTCATAATGTTATTTTATGGCTCATTTTAGTTTAAAATGAACTTTTGAGTTGATTTCATCTTTGATCTAATTTTATACTATACTACTAATTTTTTGGTCTTTTTCTGCCTTTAATTGATAGGACAGCTAGGTGAGAAAGGGGAGAGAGAGGAGGAAGACATGCAGGAAATCATCACTGGTCAGATTTGAACCCTGGACCTCTGCGTCAAGGCATAAGCAGAGGTCTCAGTATATGTACACCTGCTCTATCCACTGATCCAACCTGGCCACTACTTCGGCTTTTTTTAAACTCAGCTTTACCAGTGATTGTTTTAAGCTAAAGTTTTGGTGCATTTAACCAATAAATCCTTTGGTGTGTAGGTGTGTGTAATTGTCTCTGTGTGGCCTGTGAGATGCCCCATGTGCCTCCCCTATGGTAAAGGATATCCCTTGGCTTTTCAAACAGTCGGCCAGCTAGACCATCATCTGCAGACAAAAATACCCAGGAGGTTTCCGGAAAGGTTGACGGGCAGGATTACGGCCAAAGACAGCAGGCAAACCACTGTCATGAGCACGATGATGTGGCGCTGGAAGGACAGGTATGTTACGGCGTCAATGCCGCATTTGCTACGTATCTCCTCATCCCTGGGGAAATAGAGAGAGGGGAAACATTCAGAATCCCTTAATCCCATATCTAAGAGATCCCAAACTCTGTATGCTACATGGCAAAAAGGTGTTGCAAATGGTTTCTTCAGGTGTCAATAATGGAATTTCCACACAATATACATGTGATGATAATCGGAGCTGTGCAATTTTAACCTAAGACATCTATTTGCAGGACAAATGGGCCTACATCTTATATCTCATCATGATTAAAACTATGGCACCACTACTTTGGTTCCAGAAGCTGTGGTTACCAGGCGGGAGGTTCAGGAAAGCCAGTGTCATAAAAATAGAACAAAAACAAAAACATAAAGAATAAAAAAGAAGAAAAGAGGGGCACGCTAGTCACATGAAGGCCCACACATTGCGAACTCTCAGGGTGGGTTTACACTTTCCCAGGGCGAGATGCTGGCACGGGAGCTAAAAACAGAGGCACCCAAACCCTGCCATAATACTATGGAAACCATGGACACCGTGGTAATTGCCTTTTTACAGGCCTAAATATGTTGTGTGTAGTCAGACTGGAGCAAGAGCAAATATTCAAGGGGAAACCACGGCACCGGCGGTCGCATGAGCCCAGACTCGTTTGTTTTTGCTGCTAAATGACATATAACAAGAGACTTTACATTTGCCGGTTACATCAGCTTTGAAGACAGTGGGCCAATAAAAGGATGGAAGCTAAAATGAGAGAAGGGTAAAAATAATTACAAGGGCAACTGCTTTGTGCACTTACTTCATGTGGTAAAGTGATGAGAGCCACGAGCAGAAGCCCTGAAAGGAGAGGAGAATCATAAAACATCCAATGGATTAGTTATTTAAGATACATAAATTACATATGTATGCAAGTCTGTGCATACCACATCTGGCTATTTGCATGCATCCACTATTTGCATTGTAATAAGGTCTCAGAGTGACACAGAAGAGGAGATTTAATAGGTCTAGCCTGGAGCAGTAACCACTTTACTGCAGCCTCAGCTTTGAGTAGGCACAGGACGATGACTCCAGTCTGGCTCTTTGTCTTACACTGTTATAAACATGCAGATAGTGACCTCAGTCTATCACACAGGTGTCATGGACTCACAGCTGAGTCATGAGCCCAACTTTCCTCTTTCAACAGTTGACGCAATGCCATCTTAGTCATGTGGACTTTATTGTAAAAGTGCAGACATCAATATATCATTGACAAATTAACTGTGACACTGTGGTATAGTTACAGTAAATAAATGAGAATATGATCAGGAAGACTGAGACTGTCTAACATCAGTGGTATTGTTGATAATAGTCTTTCTTAAAAAGTTGACTTGTTTCTACATTTCCCATAACGCTTTCTCCTTTATATTTTGCAGTGTACAGAAAACTGGAGTCTATCAGTCTTCTCCTCAAATGCTATGACTTCTTACCCTAATTTTACTATATGTGGAGTTTTTAACCACTAGTGGCGCTGTAGAGCAGTGTTAGGTTGATCAGGTCCCTTTATTGTTTGCACGTGTTCTACCAGCACTGCACAAGCAGACTGTCACCTTTTACCTGTGACACAACTTTCATTGTCTTTGTAGTATCTCACAGCAATGAAATGAGCACGTAAGAGTCTGATTGCCCTTCCTGGCTTCAGTTGCTGTGGACGTGACCATGCTGTGTGCCAAGGTGCACTGGCTGGCATTAGAGGAAGCATAGTGGAACATTTTCCCTATTGTTTGGAGCAAAGTTGTTTGGCTACTCTAGTTTTGCACAAGAGCTCAGGGCATCAAGGCAGGAGAAAAAAGAAAGAGTATTGAATTGAAAAAGGAAAACGCAAAAAAAAGATATGTAGATATGTTGGGTGAACGGAAAATGGAGAGGATTTTGGACCAACATATGGGTGGCACTGTTTTTCCTGGGATAGTAAGCCAGTTTTCTTTGTTGTCGCACCATTAGCTATAACAGCTTATTTTTGCTAGTTTGCCATATGTCAGTGCATGCCTACTTACACATCCAGCTGATAAGTAGCAACATTAGCATTCATTCAAAGTTGATTTTGTGTTTTCACTCTCCTTTTAACTCTGGTCTCCACCAATCAAATTTGTATTCCTGTTAAATGCTCCACTAGCTACTGTAGTCGCTTTGGTAACTTTGGTGCAGGACAGAAAGCATACAGTGGGTTTATCAAAGCTTTTTCGCTGAAAACTGTTGTCTGCTGTGGCTGGAAACTAGGTTGATAAGAGTGGATCTTAAGCGCTGTAAAATCAAAATAATGAACTAAAAGATAAGATAAACACTCCATATAGCTGAAAGAAACTGCTGAGTTGGATGATCTTTCTTTGTGGTTTTGTCGCTAGCTGTGACCCCTTCCACGTTACACATAGTTATTTGATACATTGTTAATGAAAAAAATATGAATTTTTTAAAGTAAGGCAGCAGAGCCACACTCGGCTGTAAACTAAGAATGGGAACAATGCAGGTTTCAACACATAAACCTTTAATTTATCCCAAAATGCTATTACAGAGTTCCTTGGTGCTTTAGGAGCTATTGGAAAACTCTCCGCACAGGCAAACAAAACAAAACTCACCATGTCCTTGGTCTCAGAGTCAGAGGGACTAGACTCGGACGGAGACTTTTCTTTCTCACTTGGTTCTCCATAAAACAGGGATGTGAGACTGAATTGGGAAGACAAGATGAACAAATAAACAGCAAGATCATCATATTGATTGTGGCCTGACACAACCTTATCAATACATCCAATATGTAACATAATGTAACTGCTCTAGACAGTCTCACAGTCTGAAACCAATCCCTGTGTGTGTATACATAAAACAAGACATAAAACCGATTCAGTATGGTTGAATCCAATAAAGCCAGTGTGATGATTGAATTTGTAGATATTTCTCTCTGGGCTGTACCACTGACAGTTCAACTGTGTGTCAAATTAAGCCGCATAATTAAAAAGTATACGAGAGAGGACCACTTGGCAAAACACACAGATGCTGCTTGCCCTTGGGTACTATGAAGCCGCTGCTGGTCAGGCAGAACTAATCAAGCCTGCACTCCCCTGGATAGGAACTCAGGTCAAGCAGAGGAAAACTGCTGCAGATTTGTGCAGACGGCGGTGTGGACCTTGACTCGTTTTGCATCCTTTAAAAGGTATCTGATAATTGATTCATTGTGTAAAGGATAATTCTGGTGATATTCTATTGTTTTCTTACTCCACACACATGCATTACTTGTTTAAGTAATGTTTTCTAAAGTACTACAGTGCGCATATGTTTTTGGAAATGATTTAGCCTTTTATAAAAATGAAACTTATATTTGGGACCTGTTTCTCCTAGAAACTATAGTAGACTTTGGGTTGAGTGCCACAGACAGGGCGAAAAGTACAGGAAAATAAGGTTGGTAAAGTATTGAGAGATGGACTAACACATTTTTGTTTTGATCTCTTTATGGGATTTGTTGGCAGTGAGAAAAATATAGAATAACATCAGCCTTCTAGCCTGGACCTTTTAAGTTATTTATCAAAATAAAATTGCCAAACATTGGCTGGTTCAGGCTTCTAAAATGTGATGGTTTGTTGGTTTTATATTGTTGTATATTGATACTATGATTTTAGGAATGTTGATCAGGACAAAACAAGCTACTTATTTCCAAATTTCTGTTAGTTGTAGCCCTAAAAAAAAACAGTAAATAGACTGTTCCAGCCGAACAACTCTGTGCTTACATATACTATGTATGTTATGTCTGGCGTGTGTTAACACTTTGATATTTTCACTGTTAATATGACATGTCAAAGTGATCAGTCCAATAACAACAAATGATTATTAGAAGCAAGGCAGAGTAGCTCTTTGCAGTAATTTGCCTCCTACACAGTATCATTTATACTCAGCAGAGGGCGCTGAGGCTTCAGGATCAGGACTCAGGAGTGGTTCCTCTGAGAATTATTTCTCCATCTTAAATGTTGTCATGGCTCACAAACCAGCAAGTGTATCAGATTGTTTTGCATAAGACAGCAAGTGATAGCTTTACCTGTCATTCTCCATCAGTAAAGCTAGGCGGCCATAGTCCCATGCAGCCTTCCTCAGACAGGAGAACATGAGCAACAAGAACTGTAACACAGAACAAGAATATGAATGCATGAAGCTCCTGAGAATCTGATTTACACAATCGCACACATCCTACTCTGGGCCTCTCCAAAACCTCTCTCATACTGCTCCATTTGAAAGCTGTGCGCTGGCTCTGCATTCTCATAAAGAGCCTACAAATAACAGACAGTTTAAAAAATGCAGCAGCAATAATGAACCATCTTATTTCTTTAGAGTGGTACGTGGTTGTCTTGGAAACTACCAGACAGGTCAGCATGCACACGTCAACACATGATGTGCACTGATGAAAAATGAGTGTAGTCAATAGCAAGAACAAATGAAAGGCCTCTTTTCTGCCACAAATGGAGAGCTAGCATCAACAATTAAACAAAAAGGCCTATTCAGTGTCATATTATAAACAATAGTGGATTCAAGCTTAACAGCCCTGGTTCATTATAAAGAGCATCACTTAGCGATGATGGATGAATGCTGACATATGCAAATGAGTGCAGATGATGGTTTGATTTTAATTACAGCATTAAATTATTAACTCATTAGAGTTTAGAAGACATTTGTTTTAGTGGGCAGGGATGGCAGCCATGTAAATCAGAAAAAAGCCCAATAATGCTGAATATAGCCAAACAATTGGAGTGGCCTTGATGAAGGATTGTAGCTGAATAATGAGTGTGTGATCACATTAACAGTCAGGTTCTGGACTTGATTCATGGGCATGTTTCCTTAAGTCCCGCTGATGATTTATTATTATTCTGTGTGACGATGGAATTGATACAGAGGCGTGCTCCTGTCACCTGGGGGGGAAGCGTGCTTTGACTCATGCTTGTCTTTAAGAGACACCGCTTGACCCTATGTGTTGTCTTGACAACCTAGCAGCGATAAAATGAGCCAATTAAAACACGGAGGTGGCAGATTGAGAGTGATATAAGTGTGGAGATCAAGCTTGACAATGCCTGACATAATACTTATTATCTGGAGACAGGGGGACAAATATGCCACTATGTCTGTAAATAGTGTATACACTGTTTTATATACTACATGAGAGGACAATTGCAGATTTACTGCAATTTAATGTCTATGACATGCACATAACGTGTGTGTGTTCTTGTACATTATTATGAGATCCAAATGCCCTGACATATACAAAAAGTCTCCAACATGTTTCTGTTTCTTTACTTATCATATACTAGTGCACTTTCATAAAGTTGAGGTACTTGTGAGGGACATATTAAAAAAAGTATAGTCAAAAATAAAGCAGCAGAGGCCTTTAGTCCCTCGTATAGGTCCAGCTCCAAAAACACTGGATAATCAAGTCCCATAACATAACCTGTTAGCAACTTGTATTATATCCTTCCCAGCTGGTAAAAATGTATATCTTTCAAACATCATGCTTCCAGCTTAGACTTTCTATTAAAAAAAGTGTTGTCTTCAAATCCAAGACGAGGTAACCCTAATGACATCCTGATATCCTCCGGGGGATTTTCTCACACCTTAGAAAGCTCCCCTACAGTGACAAAGGACATTATACAGCTGTTTTGAGTAGCAGTCCTAATAAGTAGTTTTGTGTAAGTATGACAAGTAAACTCATCTAAAACAAATGGAGTGCACTTTGCCAGTCAAGTTAAGAGAAATATAAGGTTCCACGCATATTCCTAGTTTTATTTCTATTATTACGGTTTTTGTTTAAATTAGGATTACAAATTTTGCTTTTAAGCATCATCAAAATTATACACTAATAATTATAGGAACTGTCAATACAGACATTGCCTACTGCAGATGCAGAATCATATCTAAAGCTTTGACTTCCTACTTTTATCAGCCAATGGATATACATATTTAAAATCCCATATAATAATACACTTGGCATTGGCCTTTCATAATTTTGATTTAGAGTTAGGATTTGAAGCAGAAGGTCCTCTTAATCAATAAAAAAAGAGCATGTGTGTGTTGACATGTTTTGGATACTCAGTATTTCTGCATTCTTTTCACACATTCATGTGTGGTGTCCAGCACCACTAACACTCCAGATGCTGCTGTTGTACTTTATTATCATCAAGAGCAGAGTGAAGCACTTGAGATAAGATGTCCATTAGATACTGTATTTTTTTTATTTATTTTTTTACAGAAACAGCCCTCTGACCATGTATCACCTCTTGTTGTCTGTTTGTATCAGGGCTCTTCGCAATATCTCAACAGGGTGTTGGCAGCTCTGGATGTATTCACAGACCTTGTTATCGAGGTTATTTCTAAGCAGCAGCAAATAAGAGATGACTCGGAGTGTAAAATATGGACAAAAAGCTACCTATTAAAGACAGCAAACATGGTTCTAAGTAGAGCTGAAACATTAGTCAATTTATTGATTTTTGAATTGTCATATTATTAATTCATTTTTAGTAATAAGTCATTTATATTTAATTTTGTACTTATATCTTTTGATTTTGCACTGTTGGTTGGAAGACATTTTAAGTCATCACCATGAAACCAAGAAATAATCAGCAGAATAATCAACAATGAAATAATCAGTTGCAGCCCTTATTCTATCGTCTCTTCTATCGAATTCAAGTGCACTGGGTATTATAGAAAGTGGGACAATAGGAAAATGGCAAAACATCATTACAAAAGCTGTTTGATAACATAATTTCAAAACAAATGTTAATTGACCATGGCTTTCCTATATCATTGGGTGGTTGGGTGTGAGTCTGTACCATCCAGAGCACGACATTGATGGCGAGGACCGTGGGCACCCCTCCAAACGGCAGACCCTGGAGGACGCTGCTGCGGGAGTGCGAGCGGTAGCATCTTTCAGCAGTGTTGTTTTCTTCCCCAAAAGGGTCCAGGTAGCTCAGAACATCCAGCTCCACAGCTCTCCCCTCCACAGGGGGCGCTCTTGTCACAAACAGCTCAGAGTGCGCCATCAGCACAGGACCATACCTGAAGGAAAAACAGAGAAATAAAGAAAGAGACCATTAGCCAAGTTTGGTCAACTGTTGGACTTACTGTATGTCTTTTTTGTGAGAACTTATGGTAGCAATGCCCTAAAGCATACCCTGCTTTATCATCTATTTTACTCTAAATAAGACCATAGTCATGCTGTGTTGAAAAAGACTAGCGATTGAGACCATAAACTTGTTAGGAAAATGTTTACTGAGGTAATAAATTAAGTGAGAAGTAGGTTCATTTCCTCATAGACTTTTTTACAATCTGACTTCTTTTTGTGACCAGTGAAGTCGCCCCATGCTGGCTATTAGAAGGAATGGAAGTGTAAGGCACTTTTGCATTGGGTTCACTTTTCAGGCCCGGAGGTTGCCGCTTGGCTAAATGCTAGCATTTAGTAGTTTAGCTAACCTACTGTTTAGCATTTAGCTAAAAACACTAGCTATTTCTACAGTAACAGAAGAGGAAGAAAGTCATCAAACTGAAAAATGTGGGTTATATAACAATATTAGCTAAAGTTTGTCACTATAAGCAAATGGTCATACCAGGTCAAGGAAGGCTGTAACAGAAAATCGCCCTGAAGGAATTGGATTGACTAAAGGTGCGTTTTACTGCTGAATATAACTGAATGAATACAACTTTTCATTTCATAGGAGAAAGAATGTGTTATTTATTGTCTCAAAAGTTGCATAGCCTTGCTTTAAACAGAAGTTTTAAGTCTTAGTCATGTTATTTGTTGCCATAGCGTCCATCTTTTCAATATTTACTCACCCTATACAAGCCTGTTTACAATTTATTTACATAGAATTATGATATTTGTGGATTTTAATGAAGACAGTGGCTGTGTTGTTGGTAATAAGCAATGAAATTGTGATTTAATGTTGTGTTATTTTTTTACTTTGCAGTGCCACTCACTCTAAGTGCAGTTATCATAGCATTTCCAAGGATCAGTCTAAAGATCACAGTCCATTAGCAGCTATTGATCTGTGTCTGTTTCTTTATTTGACAAATGAACATGGAGACGTTGCATGGATAGACAAACTGATTGGATGACAGGCATACTGCAAGCTCTTTGAAAAGCCATAATATGTGACAGGAAGATGCTAAGAGCCCATTTACCACGTAGACAAGAGCATATTTATTTTGTAAAAAGTCAGAACAAAGGTAAAACTGTGTACTCCACTGCAATTTTGAACAGCTTTTTGAAGATAGGCAGTTTCTGTGCACTTCTTTCTCTGTCTATAGAAGCATGTCTAGGATATGTTCATTCACAATTACATGACCACAGAATGGAGCCCTCTCCACACTATAGGCTACATTCAGACTGCAGGCAAAAGTGGCCCAAATCAGATTTTTTTGGGGTCAAGTGATCAGGTCAGACTTCTTCAGAAGTAGTGTGAACACTCAAATCTTGCCCACATCTTATTTTTTTCAAATCAGATTTAGACCACTTCCATATGTGGTCCTGAATCAGAACCAGGTCTGATTATTTTCAATGCAGCTGTAGTGTGAACAACCAAGGTGGATTTGATGTGACTTTTAAGTCAATCTACATCGACATTTTTCACAATTATGCGCTGGCGGGAGTTAGCCCTAGACACAGACAGTAAAATTAAAAACTTGACCAGGCCTACAAAAAAAAAAAAAAAAAAAAAACAGTGATGGAGCAAGTCAATAGAGGGAGAGTGAGGTGTTAGACCTAATTAGTGTATGGGGAGATACAGTACTTCAATCAAAACTAGAAGGATCATTAATGTTACGGCTGCCATTACACAAACATTTTGAAATAAAAGCAAAAATGCTTACAAAGCTTTGCATCAATACTGTGATTCCACCTGAGTGAAAGACATCAATCATGGGAAAAAAACAAGATTCCACGATATATTGAGAGATGTTGTTACTGTGACGGTAACACAGTGTAGTAAACACGCTGTGTGTTCCGCAGCAGTAAATGGCAGCCAAAACTGCATCACAACACCCTGCTGTCCAACTCTCACAAGAGCTGTGAGGTAACACGAGATTGAAGTGAAAAAAGAGAGAGGAAGCTAAAGGCCTCCAAACTGGCACACAATACTGAACCCAACCTTGGTGTGATTTATCACTGCGCCAATGATGTCACTTCCTGAGAAGCCTCCATCACAGTTTTGGGAAGCATTTACCAAACAACGCTTGTTGTGCAACAGAAACCACAGCAGGATGTCTAGTGTCGGAGAGCAAGCTGATCAATGACAGTGCTGCTGGACTACTGTACATCACACTCTCAGAGAGGTCTGGAGATATACCAGAAGTATAAAAATACAACCCTACTAGCTCTTTCTGCACCACTGTAGTCTCTTTCTTACCTCCTGTTGAGCAACTTTATGGCTTGCAGTCAATATTCAGATGCTACCAGATACACAGCATCTGACCCTCCCTGTGGAGACAACTGGGGAGGAGATCCACTGAGGATGGATCACAAAGCAAAATCCATAACGTACACACACGCAGGCTGCAGAGTTGTGTTTCCACAGAAGCCGATGTACCATACATCACACTTTTTCTCTCTGCCAATACATAAATAAGCCATCGATATGCACAATAGGATTATATTACATCTAAAAATGGATTAAAAACCACATAGGCTTACGGTACAAGGACAGAGCATTCAGTTCTTTGAGAAAAATAAAATAAAACAGTTTTATCATCGGTGTTTAATTCACTGGATTCTTTATATTTTACAGATATTGGATAATAAGGTTTTGTCTCAGAAATTGTCATTTTGTAAACACATTTTCAAACAAACGGATGGACAAACTAACAAACAGATTTACAGGAGATTCTGAAGTCATGTGACCAATAAAACAATAAATCAACCAAAGCATCCAGACTGAGCCTCAGTAGTATTTAGATAAAAGGCATTGCTTGTGATAATAATACTGTTTGCACTATTTGCCTGTTTATTCATTAATTTAAACATCATGTTGAAAAAGCCTAAAATGGAAAGCTGCAGTAAAAAAATGTAAACTGTTCTGGTAGCAAACAATTCAAAAAGTGACTGTGTGAATTATGACACAGCAGCAGGAGCTAAATCAAACAGTAATGATGTCTTTCTATGGAAGAAAACACAACTAGCTAGCTGTAAACTGAAGCTCTAACTAAATGTGACATGCAGAAGCTTAAACAGACCTTTATCGGCTCATTATGCTGCTTCTTCTTACTGCATCAGACGAATTATTCACTTTGAATGCTGCTGGCTGCTGATGCTAACAGTAAAACTCTTCCTCTCCACCTCCAGAACAGAGCAGGATGCTGTAGGATACAGGCTGGTTTCACACAACATTTCACACATTTGGACAAACGTCACAACATGACTCAGCAGTTTAGCCACAACACTCCATGGATATTCTTTCTGCCTCACCCCTAAAAATGCTCACAGTTATCCCATGGTATCCATTTCTTCTCCAGCTTATTGAACTCTGCAAATCTGAAGTCTAATCCTTTCCCTCTGCTCATTTCACTCCTTCTCATCCCTGACTCAGGCTTCCAAGCCAACGCAGTAGATTACAAACTGATGTTTGGCTTGGGTAGCAGTGTTGTGCCTCCCCCTGGCAGCATGAGTGAAATCCCTCCTCTGTGCTCAGTTACACTATTATGATCGTAGATGCTGAAGTCAGTACAAGAGCTGTGAGCTGGTGATGAGATATACCTGAGTTTGAGTCAGAGAAGCAAAAAAGAAAAAGCCTGGGCAAGCTGCAAAGAGGAAAAAACTAGCTCAGGTCAGCTAATCAGCTCATTGCACCATCTCTCTTTGTGTGTGTGTGTGTGTGTGTGTGTGTGTGTGTGTGTGTGAAAGAAGATTAAAATTCTACTGCTATGCTATCCGTTCTACGAGGCTGTACCTTTTTGAGCTAAATGATAATGCTAGCATGAAAACCTGCACACAATGACAATAAAAATTGCTGATGTTCAGCAGGTAAAATGTTTACTATTGTCAGCTAAGCATGCTAACATATGCCAATTAGCACTAAACACAAAGTACAGCTGAGGCTGATGGGAATGTCATTAGTTCTGTAGGTATTTGGCCATATTCATTTTTGACCTGATGGTGGCACTACATAAAACGTCAGAGGATCACCAAAGTTATACAAATTGAGACATCAATGTCAATTCAATTCAAATTGAGATATTTCATTGTATAAACCAAAGTGGTAGATTGACTGATACTACCCATCATGGCTTAAAACACTGGGGAGATAGAAAGGGATGGTGTGCAACAAAGTTCCCTGTGAAGATTTAAACCAAGCGCGTTGGCAGCCACTACTCACTTTTACCATCATTTAAATCACTTTACTAGATCCCTCAACAAGTGCTTTTTCATGCTGAAATGAGACGCTGAATCTACAGTATGTTATCGTATAAAAAGCCATGACAGTAAACATCTTTACATCTAAACATGTTCCCAGAAGCAACAAAACCTAATTAACAACATAAACCATTTGGTGGACAGTGTTTTCTCTCCCGTCGTCAGATCACTCCATTGGATCAAGATTCATTACCTGCCTGAGGGAATGAGAGAGAGATTGCTTGAAAAAGATTCCTTTTTTCCCAGAGAGATGAACCATAAATAAAATGTGAACTTGTGATGACTTCCAAACCTGTGCATCGTATCAACTGCCAGCCACTGTGAGATAAAAGACCACCCTCAAGGACAACTTGCAATCACCATAAATAAAAGAGTAATGTTTTCAGAGCTTTTGTTCTCTTCCTGACTGCACTCACTGCAGCCTTGTTAAACATGCATTTTTTTCCCCTATCACGATACCTGCATGGAAGGGAGTGGTTTGACATTTCCCCTGTCAACAGCTTAATCTCAAAGGCCCAGAGCTGGTAGAATATTCATGAGTGATTTTCAGCTCTGCATGTTAATCTAAAAGTGAGCCCCTGATTATGGAAATCCTGGTGTTTAAAAGGTATTCTGTTAAAACAATCCTTCTCTGATAAACTGTTAACAAGCCAATAAAACATGAAACATGACATGAGATGACTGATCTGTTACAGTACCTCTAATTTGCAGTATGAAAACATCTCTCCCTTTAGGTTGCCAGGTGAATTATATTCACTAGCTAGTTACTAACTTCTCGTCTGAAGTTTGGAGTTGGGCAGGTATTTCAGAGTTTTTCATCAGGAGCTTATATTATTTGTTTACCCCCTGTAGATTTCCCATCAGTACGCCAAAGAGCACCTGTGGTGGATTTTTGACTCTTCTTTCCAGGTCACAGGTAAGCCCTCCAATAATCTACTGTACATGGACCAGAGGCTGCTTGATGGTTTAATAATGTCATATCAAACCAGATTTGACGGCACATTTGCAAAATCACATGTGGGGTGTAATGAGACCTCTCACTGTATCAATGCTCTCATTTACTTACATTCATTACATGGCAAGCAGGGATGCCTGAACATTACTCCTGTATGTGATCTCATTCTAAAGCCCTCAGCATTAATATGCTGCATAAACAGCCTCCACTCTTCTGGGAAGGCTTTCCACAAGATATTGGAACCTGGATGCAGGGATTTTCTCCCTGCTACAAAAACATCAGTGAGATAAAGTTAGCCTGTGATGTAGGGCTGCAAGGCCTGGCTCCAATTCAGCCCAAAGAGGGTCAGATTGGGTTTTCTTTATTTATGGACCTGGCTTTGTGCACTGGAGCATTGTCACATTGAAACAGGAAATGGCCTTTCCCAAACTTTGATGCAAATTGGAAGCAAATTGTCTAAAATATCATTGTATGCTGTAGAATCAAGATTTATTTTCCCTAAATTAGAACTGATTGGCCAAAACCATGAAAATAAGCCCCAGTTTGCGTACAGAAGCAGCCACATACTTTAGACCATATAATGTATCTTCTTGTAGTTTGTTGGGATATTTTAATGGGGATGCCATGTGTAAGTGCATCTTATTTTCAACTCTACAAGAGCTACAGGCGTCTGCTGTAATGGTTTTGGTTGGAGGGTGGTGTTGGGGTGTGTGGATGGGCAATCCTCATTAGACTCAGCCTGAGGGGGAGAGGGGTGGAGGTTTTAGCCCAATCTGCTCACCACCTGTTCAGTGGAGGAGAGAGGAGGCTTCACTGTTTTCAGACCTCACCCTCTCTCTATCACACAACACACAAACAAAGATCACCGAGGTGTGTCTGCTCAGAGCACAGTTAATGCAGCATCCCCCCACCCAGCCTCGTTCTGAAGGCTGAATGAGCCATAGTATGACTGTGATGACTGCACACACAGGGCTGTGCTCAACACACCAAACACCTGCTTCCTGTCTGGCTGCACATGCTCAGTAGGGCCCCAGGAGAGCGCTGTGTGCCTGTCCTGCTGCTGCTGTGTGGACTGGGCTGTTCCTTATCAGAACCCATCTGACATTAGTGATGGCTTCAGTTCAACATGTGTGCTGGATGAACCTGACTCAGAACAACAGAATCTACACAATCTGTGTTTTCTCTGCATACCTCCGAGCTTCTGGAAAATTCCACCCACAACCTCTTATACTGCTGGAGCTGATCCTAAAAATGGGCCTGTGAGAAAACCTGAGTCTCAGAGTTGAAATTACCTTCACTCTCACATCTACAAAGAAGTGCAACCACTGCTTATTAGAACAGATTCCTTTAGAGAAATCTCAACTCTCTGTAAGCATCTTAACCATATTTAAAAAGGAACATGCAATCAGTCAAAATACAACATGTCTCAACATACTGTCAATCATGCATTTAATAAACAAAAAGCCTTCAAACAATTGTAGTTGTTATTTTATCAATGCTGCTTTCCTTGCACCTACATTTGATGTGTGTAAATTACAATCCTTTTTAATAACATTACACTACAGCCAATCATATTCAAAAGAAGCAATTGGTTTCCATTAATATAAGTATGGTATGAAAATGAACTTCAAGCATAGAAATGTGCTTACGATATATTTATTTGTTGTCAAAGTTACATTGCAGGTAATGTCCAAATCTAGATTATTCTATTCTCAACATCCTTGTTTGCTTATTGTTTGTCTTTTTTTTGAAAACCCAGCATCTCAAGGCAAAGCATGTTTTGCCAGAGTATCAATTTCCAGGTCTCTGTAAGCTAATTTTCATATTGTAATGATATTAATGGCAGGCAATTGATGTTAGGAAGGTAGTAAATCGATCTAAAAACATACGGTCTAAATGGTCAGCAATAATGTGAAGAAGGCTGAAACTATCATTTTAATTAACGATGAATCTGCCAATTATTCTTTTGAATTTTCAATAATTTATTTGATCCATAGAATAGCACAAAATAGTGAAAGTGTTTTTGTATCAAGTTCCCAGAGCCCATGTTGACATGTTTGAACATCTTGTATTGCCCGACCAACGGTGCAAAATCCGGAGATACTCAGAACAATCGATTATCAATATCAAAACAAATTGTTGTTCCTGTCATAAGACTAATCAAACAATTGATTGACTGATTGTTTCAGCTAACCCTAATGGGAAATATATGTAATTTGTAGAAAATGGATAACAAAAATACAAAAACCACCAGTGTGTTCATTTATAAATGACTAAACATCTAAACACTGCCAACTAGAAGACAAAGCTCCTGCAAGGGCACCTGGGTAGCTCACCTGGTTGAGCGTGTGCCCCATGTACAAAGGCTCAGTGTTTGCGGCAGCGGCCATGGGTTTGATTCCAACCTGCGGCCTTTTGCTGCATGTCGTTCCCCCTCTCTCTCCACTTTCTTCTGTCATGTCAATAAAGGCCTAAAAATGCCCCAAAAAATAAAAAAGAGGTCCTGCATGTATCAGATAACTACTTGCCTACAGTGCATATACAACAGACAGCATACAATGTGTGACAAGTGAGAGGATATCTGTGGTTGCTGGTGAGTTATCTGTATGAGACAACAGTTACAATGCTGCATGCGTCAGTACCACTGTGATGGTGGACCTCTGTGGAATAGCAAGAATGTTTACAGCAGGAATCTTAAATAACAGGGAGCCTACTCTCAACAGCAGACATAAAAAGAGCAAAGCCCAGCCTATGGTACATAACTGTTGTGGTTAGATAGCAGGCAAGATACAAATGGAGGTTTCACAAAATCGTCTGCTGCTGTTTAGTTCTAATGTTCTTTGTGTCTGTGTTCGATTTTCGGTTAAGAGGCTTTACCAAAGTGTTTCCTGACATTTGTATTTCATACCCAGCAGCCCTGTGACATGTAGCTGGGGAAATGAGTCACAGTAATACATCTTTGCCATCACCACGGCACCATCATTTTCATCACTACCAGAGAGGGCAGGGGAGAAAGTACACAGGAAGTTGTCTGTGTGGTGCTACGCAGTAGTGTATGAAATCTGTTAACAGTGTGGGTTGTTCCTCACAGATTCTCAGTCTGGGCTCAAGTGTCTCATTCATTACTGTAATAAAAGCAACACAACAATATACAGTATCCACCTGTAGTACTAGGCTTTATATCACTATAAGTATTGATAATGAAAGGTAAAATTATGCATATCTTGATAAAAGATTTTATCAATTTTGCCAACACCTGTGTTGAGATGTATATTAACACCGCTAACTCATAACTGGAACAAACGATGGCCAGTGACAAAGGACACTAAAATCAATATATAAATAATAATTCCTTGAATTAACCCTAAACATTTGATCTAAGATTGAGATTTAATGTAACTAAAATATCTTTGTCATGCTTAAACCTCCTACTGGTTTGATTTTTAACGTTCCTGGAGCTTAAACCTTTGTGTAGGGGACATTATTTTGCAGCAGGAGCTGTCCACCTGCTCAAGGTGCTGAAACAAAAAAACTGAAAACAAACAAACCAGATCCATGGACAGAGGCCTATGCATGATTCTCTCAAACGTGCCACACACTGTTCAGCAGCTGTTTGATGCTGTACAAGTACACAAATCCATCTCCCAGCTCTTTTTTCAATCTCAGCTTAGAGTCTCCTGAAATATTAATGTCTGTGTGACACTCAAAGATGACCAGCATTCATTTGCTCTCTATTCTTGGGAGACTTACTGTGCACCCTTCCTTTTGAAGTGTCAGATCAAATTTTAAAGTGGCAGCGCACTGAAAATAATTTGATTATCAAACACTCAAAATAAGTAAACTCTTGCACACTATCAGCATTTCATTGAGGTCATAGACCTTAGTCAGACATTAAAACATAGTATAAAAAATAAAAATAGTATAAAAAATAAAAAATAGTATAGCCACAGACTGAACAGACATTCAAAAAGGTGTCAAATCACACATCAATTGACATCTGAGTCAATTACGCATTTAATAAAACACATAGATTTAATGGTATGCAAGGGCATACCTGCACAACCATACATTAGATAATAGAATCATCAAACATCACCACCTGTTTGATTAAAAGGTTGTGGTCAAAAGTTGGAGTCTGTGGTCATCTTGAACATGTCAGCTCCAATATATTCCAATGGTGTCCACTTTTCAAAAGCTGCTAACTTTTTAAAGTGACATTTTGAACCTGCAGTGATTGATGTACTCCAAAGAGTGAGTTTAAAGCCATGACACTCTTGTAGTAATAAAGCAATTTATTCTTCTTTTTGAAATGTTTTTAGAAAGCACACTTTCTCTATTCATGAAAAATTAAAAAAATGGGAGCCTGGAAACATGACAGAGCTCCTCTCAGATGAATAAACAACACTAATTGCCATCATCACTATCAGTTATCCTCAGATATGATGAGTTGTGTGTACTGACCTCCGCTAATTAGTAATGTAATAGGACTCTCTGCATCCTCATTAAAATCCACAATCTATGTCTAATCTACAGTAAGTTACTAAATATCACTCTCCATTACAAACAAGACCTTTCTCCACGTGAACTTCTTTTTTTCAAACTCAGTCTCACTATATGGCATGACATATTCTTCAGCATGCTGCCATGCAAATGCTATGCACCAGTGACCCACTAAAATGTCATATCTAACCATTTCCCCTTCATCACAGGCAGGTGCACATAGCAGGAGTTGTAAATATCATATGGAATCTGCCTTGACTTTAAAAATGACTAGACCACAAATACACGATTCAACCAAAACAGATTTGTGCATATTCAAAAACATCATTATGAATACTGACAAGGGAAAATGTACTCAGTAGGCTATATCGGCTAAACAACTATGAGCTCAGTTTACCTCAGGAATATCTTTGGAAACGCAACAGGGTCAGTCAGACCATGTTAAAACCTGCTGAATATGTAGCATGGATTCAACAGGTCAAACTACTTGCTCACTTGACCAGTAAAGGCGTTGTGTCTGTTTAAATCCAACACAACAACAACAACAACAACAACAACAACAACAACAACAACAACAGAGAGAAGGTAGCATGGCCACAGCATAGCTGGAAGACTAAATATCCCTGATGTATTATTATTATTATTATTATTATTATACCAATGGGAACCGAATTACAGTTAAGGGCTCATTAAAGGTCTCCCAACCAATTGACTTCATGAGGAACAATAGGTGTTGTAGTGAGATCTTTTTGCGTGTAATAGTCTGACACGTTGCCAGAAACATCCTCATCGTACCATGATGCAAGGAGCTTTTCAACGTTTATATTTCACTTAATTCTAAAATCCGGTTTTTATAATTAAAAGAAAATATTTTTTTCTCTGCTATCATTCACATTTCGGTGACTCTGTGTTAACCCGTTTACTGCAGCACTCACAACAGTCTGCACACCCACCTTCCTGCAGCTCTGTAACTTAATGAAAACGATTGCGCCATAAATAGCGCCATGGACCCCTCCAGTTCGCGTTCAGATCATCACACTGATACATGACTTCTAAAATAATTCACATCGCTCACCTCAGAAAGCTTCCTGATCGCTGGCGTCTGGTGATGATGGGGGAGCTGCTGTGTTTTTTCTCCAACACCAAGAAAAAAGAGAAACTCCCACCTACTCAGGGGCCGTCTGACAATAAAACACCTGCCTTGAGGGCTGCTAAGGGAGCGTCGAGTAATGCTTTAACTCTGATGTCTTGCTTTCGTCTGTAATTTTAGGAATACATGTAGGCTATAATTAGGATATTATTATTTTGCGGATGAAATGATTATTATATGTACTAAAACCTAACATAGCCATATGCCAGCAGAATGGTTGAGGCGATGAGACAACCCAAGGTAAGCAAAGTGTGGATTTTTTCCGCCTGTAACAGCAAAATATAATAAATCGATATCACTTATCCGACAGCACTCAGACTAAAAGGTAAAACATAACTGAGGATGCATTGCCACCTACTGGAAATTTGTCTTTCATGCATTGTCCCGAACGTCTAGTGTTATATTTCTTTTTCTCTGTACTATGAGCCAACTACAATGCTATACTACGCCACTTACACATGAATGCATGGATAAGATGAACACAATGACTAAAAATATAACACTAATCAATTAATAGGCCTACATTTATTTGAAGTATTTTTAAAAGTACATTTATATTAAGTATTTTAAGAATATTTTGCTAATAATAGCCTATTATTTACTTTTACCTAAGTGACATTTTTGCCTGTAAGAAAATATTTAAAAAGTGTGTTATTATTACTATTTTACTTGAGTAAATGATCTGAATACCTGCCAACAATCTCAACAACTGCCAACAATCAAATTACAGTAATGTAGCTACAAAATAAGAGCTATACACATACACTGAGTGGTCAATAAAAGGTGAAAGAGTATTTTACAAAAAAAAGAAAAAGAGAAACGTTTTTTCTTGAATTAATGTAAATGTAAATATTTTTGAATAACTTATCCTTCGTCAGATCTGTTAATAGGCTAATATGATTCTACACGGATGTGGTCTGAGTAAACTATCCAGCCAATTAAAAGGCAGGAAAACAAAACAGACGCATCCAGACCAACAGGCGGCGCTAGACAAAGGAGCAGACACCCCAATAATAATAAAAAGGACGTCGATGACAACACTTTCTCTGCGTTTGAATGTGCCGAGGCTCCGCGGTGCTGAAAGGACAGCTCCTTCGCTCTCTAACATCTGCAGGTAGGCAGCCTGGACACCATGAGGATAATTGTTTTGATTGCGTCGTCATGGGAATTAAATGATTGACGACATCATTGGCGCCGGTCTCATCTGTTTCCTGAAGAAAGCAGAAAACACGAAGGAGAGGAAATTGCGATAGTCCTTGATTGGTGCTGTACTATATGCTTTCTGTCATCTAGGGCATTCAACGGCCTACAGGAGAGCTTTTTCATATGGCCTATATGAGCATAAAGATCGAGTTTTAAGTTAAGTCTGTTAGAGCTCATTCCTTCCTCCTTTTTGTGCTTTGATTATCTGTAATTTGCACATCTGTTAGTGCTTGATAGGTTAGGAGATCACAGAGAAAAGGACGAGATATTCTTGGTATTCTCAATGGCCCCTTTGAGTCCCCAGACCCTACTTTGCAGAGAAATTAGTTTTTCTCAGCAGCTGACTTACATTCTTTTTACATTAAATGAGCAGCCAGATCACACATTTTTTCTTATGATCTATCTGGCCTAATAGGAGGTGTGTTACTTTCACCAAGATGCTTCATGTAAATAGTCCTCTGTAATCTGCATATATATATATATATATATATATATATATATATATATATATATATATATATATATATATATATATATATATATATATATATATATATATATAAGAACTGTTAGTAATCTGTAAAAGCCATATTAAGAAAATAAGATACATATGTTTTGATATAGTGCATTATGATATAAACATTTTGAAATTCTTTGCTATTGGGTGATGTTATTATATGTTCTGAAAAATTAAGTATTAAATTATATATATATTTTTTTAATTTTATGATCAATAGCTCTCGGTTGGAGTTATTTAGTATGTGAAGCAGGATTATTTTATTTGTTTTAAACCTAGACAAGACAATATATTTTGTTAACCTGTAACTTTTCTTTTTTGATAGTAAGCCTTTGAAATTGAGATTTATTTTGTGTCAAACTGCTGCTACATAATCACTGTCGAAAAGTTTATGATAACATTCTGCTTACTGTGTCTTCACTCTCACACAGATATGTTCACCAGGATGTTAAAACTGAGGCTTCTCAATGCTGTAGCACCTACCTACTTCTTCATGGCTACAGCAGTAACCTTCATTTTGCACTTCTGCTTCTTTATCCCAACAATCTTCCCAAACAAGGATACATCACTGAGGGGGTCTGCAACTCTTCACACAGTTGTTTTCCTTTTTTTGATGTTCAACGCACTGGGAAATTACATAATGACTATTAAATATCCCGCTGAGAGCGCCAATGAGACTGTGGTTCCAGTGTGTTCAGCGCACTGCTCAGACAAAGTAGATGCACACTACCTCCTTAATGGTCGCCACTTCTGCAAACTGTGTAAGAAAGTTATCCTCAAGAGGGATCACCACTGCTTTTTCACTGGAAACTGCATTGGCAATAAAAACATGCGCTACTTCATCATGTTCTGCATCTACACATCATGCACTTGTTTGTACTCCTTGGTTCTTGGTGTGGCCTTTCTAACAGTGGAGTACTCCATCTCCTTTGAAAACCCGCTTACCTTCCTGACTCTTCTCCCCCTCTCCACTGGTTACTTCTTCACGGGTGAGATGTTTAATAATTCCAATTAAAGCTGATAATTCACAATGCATCTTGACTTCCTGAGAATGACCTTCTTACTTCTTCCCCACAGGAACAATCTCAGGCTTGCAGTTGTTCCTGGTGCTGATGCTCTATGTGTGGCTGGGCATCGGCCTGGTCTGCGCAGGCTTCTGTTGCCAGCAGGTGCTGCTGGTGG